>NC_065448.1:148649896-148652396 GCF_917563875.1 Diabrotica virgifera virgifera | reverse complement strand
GATTTTTGCTTTAATAATAGCTTGTATTCCTCCATGTACGCCGCTCATAACAGATGCATTATCGTATCCCTGTGAACGGTATTTCCGAGGGGTAAACCACTAGCCTCAAAATTGTACAATGATTTCCAAATTTGGCAATCATTGCTTAATGATTCCCAACTATTTCTGATGATTCCTAAGGATTTCTAGGTTTTGCAATATGATTCCTAGGTATTTCCATATGATTTCCAAGGATTTCCATATGATTTGCAAGGATTTCCATATGATTTCCATGTGGTTTCAAAGGATTTCCATATGATTCCCATTTCAGTTTTTATTATTTTATAGGATTTAAATTTAAAACCGATAATAAAAATAATTAAAAACCAATAATTAAGCAAAGTAGCTTTATTAACATAATAAATAACATAAAAAAATATGTTTAATTTTTTAATGATTTGATGGATTTGATTGTTTTGTATTTCTGTTTAATAGCAATCAAATCATTTCTTTTTAAAGAAAATGGTTCAGTTCCACTTAGACTAACTGGTCCATAAAATATAAACTCTTTGTGAACATCTTGGATATCATCTTTTTTGGGCCACTTAAAAGTATCCAGGTCTTGTTGTAAAAATTTCACTTTAAACTTTTCTGAGCTGTAGCTGTTGATGACACGCCCTAGATACCATTGTGTATCATAAAACACAGCATAATAAGATTCTAGCTGAATTACTGGCATTTTTGTACTTTCGTTATGGCAATCTTCTAAGTCAGAGAAATCTTCACTCAAAGTTTCACTTTCTAAGCTAATCTCATCTGATTCAGATCGAGATTCAGATGTACTATCTTTATGAGCTCGTTCATGAGGTTGACGAAACATTTTTCTTTTTTTGATATTGCCTGCTGGTTGAAGTCCTTGGCCTGGCTTTTTCCTGAACTGTTTTTTTTTTGATAACCCCTTATGCGTATTTTTAACTGTCATTCCCTTTACCCGGAGCAGTCTGTCGGTTGATAAACGACCCTGTTTTTCCTGAAAAAACCAAATTAGAGTAGATTTTTTTATAATTTGACCCGTATAGTCTCTCAAATGTAAAGAGTCATAATTATTAAATGTAGAGGTATATTCAAGAAACTCCCGGTCTTCATTAGAAAAGTCTGGCTCGAGGTCTGGCTCATGTTCCTTTGAAATGGTATCAGTGATAATTATACTTCCCTGCACCTCTTCTTGCTCTTCCGGATTGTCACAAGTCGGTAAATTAATTTCTATACAACAATCCCTGTTCATTTCCATCCCAATTTTTTTAGCGTCAGATAGTGCGTCTTCTTGGGCCTTTTTAATTATGTTAATCATTTCATCAGTTGATGGAAACTCAGTTACTTTAAAGACACTTGAATTATTTCCAAGTCGTTTGTTTTCTTACCTGGGGAATCTAAAATTGGGACCTGGAAAATAAAGGATTGATCAAATCGAGAATTAAAATAACTTTAGCAGCCAATATGTTATTTACCTAAGTCTGTGCTTATCTCATGCATAGCTTGTATACGTTTTAATCTTCTTAAAACATCCAGCAGTGTATAATTTATCATAGTTGAAAATGTGCTACTCATGGACCGAGTTTCTCTAAATACTTTTTCACATGGCTGACTGCTATACAGCCATGGAAGAAAAGCTTCTGAAATTCCATTTTGCCGAAGTTTTTCAATGACTAAAATAATTCCATGAGCGTTTATTTCTATGCATGTATAGGCATTTGTGGTGATAAAATTCTTTTGGATATTTTCACCATTTTTTTTTAGCCAGGCTTTCCAAATACGCATGAAAAAAGTTGAATACCAAATTAGGTATACTCGTCTTTCAACACCAATTTCTTTTAACAAGAATGCATCCAATATGTTGCGAGTCAGTATTAAATATTGCCTTGTAGCTTCGGCGTTGGGAACTTCTTTAAGCATATTTGTGACATGTTCAGAACTTAACTTGTCTATTGCATTGAAGTTCATTTTGTCGGAAGCTAAAAAGAAAAGTGTCAGTGCATAGCTCAAAAATGTTTTGTGGACCGAAAATTATTATCTATGTAATACAGCCAAATGCATAATAGTCCTACCATAGCTACATACATACATACATATATATCTAGTTGGGACTTTAATTTGAATAAAGCTGACAAATTGATATATTTTTACGTTTTTCTGGAAGATTCTTGATTAGAAAAGTAAGTAGCAAATTTATTCTAGTATACTTACATTCAAGGAAGCTCTTGCATAATAAGTGTTTATCTCTAGGATAGTTTTCAATTATGTACTCGGGTATTTCATAATATTTCTACACCATCAATTTCAAGCTTCTTGAGAATTTCGTTACTTAGATTAACTGCTTTTTTCCATTTTTCCATTTAACGGAAAAAAATCCAAGAAATGCTTCTTACACCTCGACTTCTCTCGGTTTCGTCACAGTATAAAGAGGAACAGTATAAAGAGGAACAGTAAAATTTCTTCCAATTTCTGCCAATGTAGGCACTTT
>NC_065448.1:148612396-148644896 GCF_917563875.1 Diabrotica virgifera virgifera | reverse complement strand
ACCCAGATCTATAACTGAGTCAACTAATTGTAACCTAGTGTCCCGTATAAAGTAAGAATTATTCTCAAAGTGTCCTTAGTCGAGTAAAAGTTATAGCATGGCATTTGTTTGCATTTAAGTCCATACCATTAAGTGAGCACCATTCCACAAGACCATTAAGATCTGATTGCAAATTGTAGTGATCCCACATCAGAGGTAATTATGTGAAATAATTTAAGGTCATCAGCAAATAGAAGAAATTGAGCAAAAATTGAAGCTTTTATTTATGTCATTTATAAATAAATTAAAAAGGATAGGTCCTAAGTGGGAGCCTTGAGGTACACCCGATGTAACTATAATTTCATTAGAGAAATAATTCTTAATACGAACTATCTGCCTTCTATCTAATAGATAATTTCGAATCCAACTAAGTAGAGGATCAGAGAAACCCCAACTGTTCGATCTTATGTAACAATAACGTATGGTTGACTCTATCGAATGCCTTGGAAAAATCTGTATAAATCGCATCTACCTGTTGTTTACTTTCCAATGCTTCATTTAAGAAGGAGGTATAATTTAACAAGTTCATTTCAGTTGATCTCCCCATAACAAAACCATACTGTTGTTCAATGATTACATTTTGTATAGTAGGCTTAATTTTGTCACATATTAAACTCTCGAATAGTTTAGGTATAGTATTAAGGATACTTATGCCCGGTTGCACCAACAGATCTTAGGCTTAAGTCGAGAATATCATAAGAATTAATATAATATAATTATAATATATCACAATAAGAATACGATAATATAATAATAGATATAATTGATAATAAGGTAAGAATCTAAAATTATGGTGCAACGTAAGTGATACTCAAGGAGGCCCTATCTATAAGTAGAGCTTAGCTAAGCTGGAGCTTAAGATCTGTTGGTGCAACCAGGCATAATAGGTCTGTAGCTCTGTACCCCGCTTCTATCTCCATTCTTGAATATCGGTGATATAAAACTAACTTTCCAAACGGGAGGGAATTCACTCGTTTGTAATGATTTTTGAAAAATAAAGAATAAGGGACGAGGCAAGATTAAAACTACAGTATTTCAGTAACTTGGGTGGGATTCCATCAGGCCCTGGACCCTTATGTATGTTTAGCTGGGATAATTTGGTATATACCTCTGAAATAGATAAGTCACAACCAGTAATGTTGAAACTAGTGTTAGCCCTTGCACTATTTGGAATAGGACATTCGTCCTCACTATATACTGCAGCAAAGTACTGAGCAAACATCTTGGCTATGGTAGGACCATCGGAACTGGTTTGGCCATTATGGTTTAAAGTGTTCGGAATGCTATTATTGTTCCTTTTAGAATTTACGAACCTCCAGAAGCTTTTAATGTTACTAGGAAGTGTATGTTCAACGTTTGCTACAAACTGATTGTATGCTTGACCTGATAAGGACTTGCATATCGACCTCAATCTAGAAAATTCATTATAGTCTTGAGGTAACCTGGTCACTTTAAATTTCTTATGAGCTTTCTTTTTAGCAATGATGCAGTTTCTTAACTCTCGGGTATACCATTTAGGAAAATTGCCGGTATAAAAACTTTTTCATTGGTACATAAACATCGATAGCGCCATATAAGACATCATAAAGTATATTGACCATATCATCTAAACTTTTGTCTCTGAAAATTTCATCCCAGTATATTGTGTCTAAGTAATCAGAAATACCTTGAAAAATTTGCTGATTTAAAGTCGTAGAAAAAAGCCTTCAGCTTTCATTTCATCAGTTAAAACATCTCCGCGGTTTAAATTAAAGCATAAAGGAGGGTGGAAACTATCGGGGTCAAACTAATCCCTCATCAGCTTCTGCGACAATGCAATTTTCATCATGAACCAAAACTAGATCAAGTAATGAGTTTACATTATTATAGATGTTATTGCGTTGGAAAAGATTTTGATAGGAACATATATGATTCATAATATTTATAGCATCTTCTTCGATTAAAGGAATGTCTGGAGCAGAAATTGCCGTAGAACAAAAATTATCATGAGACCAAGTACAGTGTAGGTTGAAGTCCCCTGCAATACAGAAATGAGAGGTGGGAAATGTATTTGAAAGATTATCGATGCTGTTATTGAAAGAGATATATTTTTCTAAAGCAGACTTAGGAGGAAAATAAAGCGCTCCCACAATAAGCGGACAATTAGTACTGCCAACAGCCAACATATATTTGTTCTATACCTGGAAAAGATTCCAGCAGTCTACTAGGGATAGATGAGCGCACTGCAATTAGAACTCCCCCCCCCTCTGCTCGCAGTACTAGTGAGGTGAGAACGGTCCCTTTCTATATATTACATAATCAGTAAGATCAAGTTCTGAGTCAAATATTTGATCATTTAACCAAGTTTCAGTAAATATAATTATATCATAACAAACTCCCTGCGAATTGTTTCTAATAACACGAAGTTTAGTGCGCAATCCACGACAATTTTGATAAAAGATAGAAAAAGGAGACTTATGAAGATGGTTAAAACTTAGTTTTTTGTAACAATTTGAGGTACACCACGAATATACTTAATTATTAAATTTTGTTCGCCCTTGGAAGTCCGGTCTTGTAGTTGCGTCTTCATATTTTTCTCATAAGCTTGCTGTTTTGGAGTTAGATCAGGAGTTATGAATACATGCGAACCTTTTAATGCTGAACGGCCTTTTAATATAGTTTGGACATCATAATTACTGGGTAAGACAACTTTAAGGCTTCTGTTACCAGACTTATTCTTCTTTCCTACTCTAACAGCCTTTTGAATAGGTATGGGCTCATTGGTAATTTTCATAAAAACTGACTTTACTGCTTCCATATCGTTGTTGGATTCAGGCATATTAAAGATCATCAAATTATTTGAGCGTTGTTGACGTTCATAAATTTCTGCAAGAGTATTTTCATCCGACGAACTATTCCCTTTTAAATTGCTTTTTAATATTTCAAGTTCATTTTTTAGTTCCTTGGTTTCCTTATCTTTTTCTTTCCTCAACTGCTTAATATCATTTTTGATGGTATTCACTTCTATGTTTAGTTTGTCAATCTGTTGCAATAAAACAGGTATTTTCTTAAATGCCGATCGACATTCAAGACAAAAATATACTAGAGTCTTTTTCTGGATAACTACAGCTCTCAATTCTGATGCACATAGACCAGTGCAATTATCGGTGGCATGCATTGTTAAATGACAGCTATCGCAAGTAGCGGTTTTGTCTTCATCCTCCAAAGAATTTTTACAAGTTGAACATTTACTGACCATAATTGTTACTGTTTAATTATATTCAACTACTGGCCTATGGAACTTGAATAAATCGAGTTTTTGTCTGCTAATGAGGTTTTACAGTTTTTGTTATATGTTTATAAATTCTGCAGGAAGTAATTACATCAAATTGATGCACAGAAGACACAATTTGGAAAATTCAACAATGGATCTTGTACAGAATTTCATACAGTTTCCTTTGATATAAAAATCAATATTTATTTTAAAGTATTTACCAACAGAAGACAGGATTTTGAGGAGCACTTTTTACACATCAACTCACTTCGACTGTGACAATATTTTATCAATAGAACGTCAAAATGATTAGAAAAATCTTAAAAAAATCGATTACAATTTAATTACTTTTTTGCGTTGTAAATATTAAGCGATAACAATTAAATAATAAATTTAAAAATTACCAGTAAAAGTTGAATTAGTAACCGCTAGGAGCGACACCAGCGAAGCTCAGAGCGTATACGCTGTGAGCTCGTACGTAGAGGGGATATTTACAAATTCGCGAACGCCAGTAGTGGCAAGTCTGTAAACGTTTACCGGAAATTTGACATAAATGTCAAAGTGATTAATTTAAAATTAAAATTAAAAACATTAATTATAAAAAATATTAGTTGGTCAAAGCTGTGGTATATATTTTTACCTTAAATGTACTTACGTTTTAAATACTGAATTTAAGTTTTTTTAATGTTCCGTAATATCGTTGATTGAAATAAACGGCAATCTTAGCGCCATCTACACGATAATTGTGAAATTATCCGAAGTAAGAAATTCATATTTTATCAATAGAACGTCAAAATGATTAGCAAAATATTTAAAAAAATCGAGTACAATTTAATTAATTTTTTGCGTTGTAAATATTAAGCGATAACAATTAAATAATAAATTTAAAAATTACCGGTGAAAGTTGAATTAGTAATCCGCCAGGAGCGCCACCAGCGAAGCTCAGAGCCTACAGCCTATTCTTTAACAATGCCGCTGTAATAATATTGTTGCTAACCAGTTAAATTTTTAATGTGTACCGGGCATTTATAAAATACTGAAATTAAAACCCAACTATTAGACCAGGGCACATCTGTAAAAATATTAGTACATTTGGACGTTGAGAGGTGACTTAATTTTTTTGCAGAAATTGCTTGAAAATAAATCAAATAATAATATTTGAGTTATCCTCCCTCTCAAAAAGGTCCGGAACATTGTTTAAATAATCAAAATGACAAAAAATTAAGGAAAAATTCGATTTTTTTCTTCGTTTTTTTGATTATAACGTTAAAAGTATTACATTTCCGAGAAAAGTTGTACTGACATAAAAGTTGCGTATATAAATTTCCTACAATATAGAATTGGTTAAAAATTTAAAAAGTAGTCACCCTTGTTTAGTGATGTGAGTTGTAAAATTACATAACTTACGTTACATAAATTACACGTAACTTACGGTAATATTACATGATACCCGTAACTTAATGTAATTTATGTAATTTTTGGAATTTACGTAATTTATGAAATTTAACGTAACTTATGATAAATTTACATAAATTACCGTAATTTATGTAATTACTGGTAAAATTACATATATTATGGCAACTTATGCGCGCGCAATTGTCGTAAGTGCGGTGCGCCGGTGCCGGCGCGCGCGAACCAGTGGGTGCTATTACGCTCGTCGCTCGTTAGTCGTTCCTTAGTCTGAGTCAGGCAGGTTATGTTTACATTTCTGTTATTGTATGTGTAATGTGTATGTATAAGTTAGTTTTCGACTGTTCTTTCTCTATTCATTCACGCAGCGTTGGTTACTTTACATTTATTTATAAGGAAGCACAGAAACTATAAGGTAAGAAATATATTATTTCTACAAACAGCAAAACACGTGCCGGTGATGTCCATAGCAACCTTAGATTGGGAAACACAGGGGCGGGCCTATCGCATATCGACTGTACGTTAAATCTAACGCGCGTCATTTTATATGTGGCTACAGTACTTAATTCTGAATTCGGTTTACCAAGTTTTATTCGATTTTTTAGATTAGTTTACTGTACAATAACTATAAGAATGATAGGAGCAACGGGGGTACTTGTGCATGTAGCATGTGTAATTGAATTACACTGACATAACTTACTAAATAAAAAATTTTGATAACGTTGAGGGCAAAATAATGTAGTTGTCCGATCCAGTATTCTGCTTATTCGAATTTCATTAAATTGTTACACAGATTCAATTTTAATCTTTCTTCTATTTAAGGATGCCTAACAATTTTTTATGCCCTCGTGCCCATCAAATACTTTGAAAAATAATGTTTTTTCCCTTCTTAATGTTTAAGTCTACCTGAATATTTTTTTTAGGTCATAAAACATGGTGAAACGTAAGACAGATATCTGGCTTTATTTTGAAGTGTTACCTGCGGGTTCTTCTAATCAAAAGACCATAAATGTGAGGTGTAAATTTTGCAAGAGTGTACATGCAAAAAATGCTACAAGAATGAAATCTCATCTTCAACAATGCACTTATGTGCCGCATATGATAAAACTTAAATTCAATATTTTAACTCCAAAGTCAAAGGGGAATCACTCTAAATTTCCATTTGAAACATCCATGAAAAAGATCACATCGGCAAAATTGGATAACGATAACACTGATGCTGCTTGTACATCATCAACGGTTTCCACAGCATCAACATCTGCTTCTGATAACATTCATGTGGAAACACCTGTTTGCACAAAAATCAACAGAATACAATCATTTTGTGATCGAATGACACACGAACAAAATAACGAATTGAATATTTTGCTTGCTAGAGCTATTTACACCAGTTCAGCACCACATTCAATTACCGAGAATGAAGATTGGAAATTGTTTTTTAAAAAAATTAGACCTTCATACACCTTACCATCGAGATATATGTTATCAAATCGTCTCCTGACCGAAGAGTACGAGCGAGTTGAAGTTCAAGTTAATGATAAAATTAAGCAAGCTGACAATTTATCATTGCAATGCGATGGTTGGTCCAACTTGCGAAATGAAAGTGTAATTAATTTCATTGTTACAACACCCGAACCGTTATTTGTCAAATCAGTACTAACAAAAGCAGAGAAGCATACCGCAGAATATATAACAAAATTAATGGTTGAAGTTCTGGAGGAGTATGGACCTAAAAAATTTTTCGCTATTGTGACTGATAACGCAAAGAATATGAGGAAGGCTGTGAGACAATGTGAAGAGATGTATCCCCATCTTGTATCATACGGCTGTTTAGCGCACACATTACATTTATTGTGCAGCGATATTTTGAAATTATCTTCAATAGAGACACATTTGTCACATATTATACATATCGTTAAAACTATTAACCAGTGTCAAGTACTGAGAGCTCAATTCACAGAAATAAGAAATGAGATGAAGTGTGGAGTGTCTCTTAGCCTACCTGTAAAAACAAGATGGGGTTCACATGTAAAATGTCTTCAAGATCTGACTAAATGCAAGTCCGTCCTACAACGTCTAGCAATATCTCCAGATAAAACAATTCAAGATAGAATACGCAGCGCAAAAGCAAATTTACTTGATGAAGGATTCTGGATAAATTCTAGCGCTCTTGTTGAATTGCTTAAGCCAATTACTGAAGCAATAACACGTCTTGAAGGAGATTCTTCGTCAATTCATTTGGTTTGTGAAACTTTCGCGAAAATCGGTAGTAACATATCTACTCATTTAGAATGCGTGAAACTAACGGATTGCGAAAAAACAGAAGCGATGGATAAATTTATATCAAGGAAGGAATACGCCCTTCAACCGATCCATTTTGCCGCAGACTTACTAAACCCTCGGTCTGTTGGTGCAAATTTATCATCAGCCGAAAGGATTGAAGCGATGAAATACATTACTACTATGTCAACCACGACCACGATAGAGATTGGTGATGAAGGAGTGTCAAAGATTACTGAGGATTTAGGAAACTATTTAGCTAAAACAGACTTTTTTGGCGAAACATTTTTATGGAACATACTCGATAATGTCTCTTTGGTTACATGGTGGAAAGGATTTTGTGGACATTCATGCCTCTCCAAAGTTGCAGTCAGGATATTGACAATGCCGTGCACTTCTGCGGCAACAGAGAGAAGCTTTAGCTCCCAGAGCAGCATTCATACGAAGAGAAGAAATCGCCTAACAACTCAAAGGGCAGCAAATTTAAATTATATACAATATAATTCAAAATTGCTGAAACGTTCACGACAACATCACATACAAAGTCAATATCCTATAGAAGAGACTGTACAGAACAACGTTTCGATAGAAGGTAGAAACTTACAGAAGGAGATAGAAGTAATTGAAAACCATATTTCCGAAGAGGAAGAATTAGACGAGGTAATTTTAAATTTAGGCATTTTTTAGATATGTGATATGTGCATGTGATATATGCAGTTTGCTTCTTTTCCGATTTTCCAATGCATTCCACCGTTTTCGAATAAAAAATTATAAATCTTATGTTTTCAGACAATATCATCATGGCATTCAAATACAACAGGAAATGGAAATTCCGACGATGATTTTAATTTTGCTGACTTTGCAATGACCGATGATGAAATTGATCAAAGAATGGAAACTAGGGAACAGAGACCAGCACGCATTTTGAGACAAAGCAAAGTGAACATTTTAGAAAACGTCTTAATGAAATCGGTAAATTAGTGTAAACACATACATATTTATTGTTTATATTCCAAAATTATCAATTTCAGGGTAAAGGCACAGAACAACCCCAAAAAAAAACGGAAGTCGAGAAGGATACTTCAGATGCCGAAAACAAGGTAGTTAGATCTGTATATATTATATTATAAACCCATTATTTTTACTCTCTATGTTTACACTTTCCTATTTAATTTCAGGATGCAGTTCTGGATTTGCCGGAGATAAAAAAAATTACACAAGGCTCATTGGAAGAGCAAACAATTGAAACTTCGACGTTTTATAACAAGAAGGTCTCCAGTTGTCTGCGAAAAAGGAAGTTGTGATTTATAAAAGCCGCTTAAAACAAAACTAAAGAACCTATGTTTTCATTTCTTTATTATTTGTATGTATTTCTTATCCACTTTTCTTTATTTCATAAGTATGTAGTTACTTTGTGTTTATTATATTCAATATGAATGCAAACAATTGATTTTTTAATACAATGAACATAAATTACATAAGTTACATAAATTACATCTGGTTTGTAATTTTTGGGTAATTTTACACGTGTAACTTACAATTTCTGAAATTACACGTAATTTCACATCGCTACCCTTGTTACAAAATAGCAATGATTGCGAAGAAACCATACAAAAACAAGTATTCGCATTTTACGTTTCTAAACCATTTATGCTACACTTAGGACCTTCATATTTCACCCAGAAAAACTTTATTATACAGTAAAATAATACGATAAATTTCATTAAGATCGGTTCAATAGGTTTTGCAAAATAAATTTCGCAATCCAGCTTTCGCAAAAAAATTCATTTTTTCAAATTATTACAGGATTGAAAATAAAGCAGATAGCAAGTTGAATTTTTTTTTTGCTTATAGAAATGTACTGTACCTTTCATTTGCAATTTTGCAGAATTAAAATCGATTAACACCACGGCGTCAGGAATTTTTTTAAATAAACATTAATTATTGGTGCTCCGCGCAGGACAGCGGATAGTTTGCTCCGGTTGGTCATTCCAATGACCTTTGATAATGATTTATACATTTTAATTTTTATTACATTTCGATGTAAATAAATAAATTTGTTTATTGCAAAATAAAAACACATACTCTATTCTTTGAAATAACACTTTTATTAGCAAAAACTTTCTTTGTTCATATATTTTAGAATAAAAGTGTATTATTTTTAAATATATGCAATTGTTTAAACAATATTTCACAAACAATAATAAAATTAGTTTGATTATTGTGGAATTAAAATATTAAAATACAACAAAATATAGAGTAAGAAAATAATATATTAGATAAAGATTGGAAGACATTTTGGTGGAAATCAACTTGTGTGAATCGAACACTGCTGTCCTGCGCGTAGCACCAAAAATTAATGATTATTTAAAAAATTTCCTGACGCCGTGGTAATTAATCGATTTTAATTTTGCACATTGCAAATAAAAGTTACAGTACACTTTAATAAGCAAAAAAAATTCAACTTGCTATCTGCTTTATTTTCGGTCCTGTAACATTTTGAAAAAATGAATTTTTTTTGCGAAAGCTGGATTGCGAAATTTATTTTGCAGAATCTATTAAACCGATCTTAATGAAATTTACAGTATTGTTTTACTGTATCATAAAGTTTTTCTGGGTGAAATATGAAGGTCCTAAGTGTAGCATAAATGGTTGAAAAACGTAAAATGCCAATACTTGATTTTGTATGTTTTTTTTTTCGCAATTATTGCTATTTTGCAACTAGGGTGACTATTTTTTAAACTTTTAACTAATTCTATATTGTAGGAAATTTAATTACGCAACTTTTATGTTAGTACAAATTTTCTCGAAAATGAACACTTTTAAAGTTATAATCAAAAAACGAAGAATAAAATCGAATTTTTCCTTCATTTTTTGACATTTTGATTATTTAAACAATGTTCCGGAGCTTTTTGAGAGGGAGGATTAATCAAATATTATTATCTGATTCATTTTCAAGCAATTTCTGCAAAAAAATTTGAGTCACCTCTCAACGTCCATCGCAAAACAGATGCGCCCTGGACTATATAGACTCCGGTTTTCTTAACATTCTGTTTTTTTGATTAATTCGCTTATGTTTAACAACTAGATTTGTCCTTTGTCAATTCAGGGTGTTTCTAAATAAGTGCGACAAACTTTAAGGGGAAAGGAACAAAATGCAAAATTTTGACGCCTGTATTTTAAATGTAATCATTTTTTTTCGAATTCTGAGAAAACTAATAAGTATTTTTGACAAATTTAAACGCAGAATAAAAGATTACTTTATTACCGAGGGCCAAAAGTCCCTTAGAATGAATAAAAAGTTTTTTTAATGACATATTTGAAACTAAAAATCACACTAAATTTTCTTAGTTTTTCACCCCTGTAACTTATTAAAATAAACATAGAAGTTTTCAGGGACTTTGGGCCCTCGGTCCTAACGTAATCTTTCACTCTGCGTTTAAATTTTTGAAAAATACTTATTATTTTTCTTAGGATTCGAAAAAAATGAATCCCGTTTATATTCTTGTTATTGGTTTTTTTTGTATAATAAACGTTACTTACAAGGAATTACTTTTAATATTATTTTGTACAAACGTCTAATTAATAATATTTTCTTGTTCGACTCAAAAAATACTATAAATTTTACCAGAATTTGTACTTTAAAATCGTAGTTTCGAAAGCGGTAGTCCGAAAGTCAGACTACGGACGTCATCAATTGCGACGTTGCCTTTTTCTCTTCATGGCTTGTAAAGTAAAGGTGGCTAGACCAACGTAATGAACCAAATGGGAAAATGCTTATGGTTTGTTTTTAAACCAGGAGGAGTAAACTAAAAAGACAGATTCACACCCAAGAAAGTCACTAGAAAAATCACCAAATACATCTTCTTTTTTGGTTAATTATTATATCGGCCTTCGACGGTAATCCATAAATATTATGTTATACTAATACGTCGCTAAAGAGTTCTAAAAACAACTGCTTTTTATATAAAAGCAGACTAAAAATCTAAAAATTAAAGGAATAACTCAGCAAACACAAAAAATCGCCGATATAACTTAATTAACCTATGAAATGCCATTAGTGTCAAAATTTCATAATGTCAATAGTGCCAAAATTTCATATCAGTGGAGTAAACTTGCCTGAGGTTGGACCAATTACAAACAAGCATTACGGCGCGGTAAATTTGAATTACTGAACCTGGATCTCAAACGACCATTTTACGCGAAACCAAATTGACCACATTATTGTAGATGCCCGACATGGGAACAATATCATAGACGTAAGCAGCCTCAGAGGAATAGACCGAGACACAGATCATTACTTAGTCAGAGCAAAAGTCAAATCCAGAATATCTAGCCACAAATACAACAAAACAACAATGAACCCACAATGGAACATGGACGAAATGCAGAACACAGAGAAACATCAAAAATATATAGAACAACTTGAACAAACCTTGAACTCTGAAACAGTTTACAATGATATAGAAGAGCTGTGGGAAACGACTGCCGAAATAATAACCAAGACAGCCGACAAGATCTTTGGAAGGAGTAGGCAGAAGAGGGCAAAAACAGGTATGACGAGGAATGTCGGAAACAGCTGGAAAAAAGACAAACAGTAATGAAGACATGGATACAACTACAAACAGACAAAAGTAAAAAGTAATACGACGACTGCCGAAAAGAAACAAGAAAAATGATATATAAAGAACTAACAGAAGAATGGAAAGGGTATTTCCGGGACCTTCTAAATATCATACAGGAAGAACAGCACAAAGAAGACATCTATATCACAGCGGACATGCCCGTCGAAAATCCCTCTTTTGAAGAAACCCAAAAGACCTTAAATAAGCTGAAAAATCACAAAGCGCCGGGTACGGACGAGATACCAGCAGAACTTTTGAAATATGGTGGAGACGCACTACATCGCCAAATCTACCACTTAATAACACAAATATGGTTAGAAGAAAGGATACCAGCAAGATGGAAGGAAAACATCATAGTGCCCATCCACAAAAAAGGGGACAAAACAAAATGCGAGAATTATAGAGGAATTTCACTCCTAAACACGGCATATAAAATCCTCTCAAACATCATTCTTAGTAGATTTAACCCCTATGCTGAAAATGTTCTAGGAGAATATCAAGCCGGTTTTAGGGCAAACAGATCCACAATAGATCAACTATTCACGCTGAGACAGCTTCTAGAAAAGGGATGGTAGTATAACAGACCCATACACAATCTCTTCATAGACTTTCGACAGGCATATGATAGCGTAGAAAGAAGCCAAGTATGGAATGCCATGGCGGAGAATACCAAAGAAACTCATTCGGATGACTAAAGTCTGTATGGAGGGTGGAATATCAAAAGTGTAAATAATAAACTGTCTGACAGCTTTGAAATCAACAGTGGACTCAAACAGGGTGATGCGTTATCTCCATTACTTTTTAACCTTGTATTAGAGAAAGTCATGAGGTCGGCCGAAATAAAAACAGAACTGCTATCGGTTCAAGGTCCCAAGTTATTACTAGCTTACGCAGATGACATTGATCTCGTTGGAGACTCCATTCCATCCACAAAATCCATTTTCAACAAGGTAGAAGCAGCAACAAGCGAAGTAGGGCTAAGGATTAATGAACAGAAGACGAAATATATGTGTATAAATAGAACGACACGAAGAGACAGGATAGGACAAAATGTGACGGTCAACACCTTCAATTTCGAAAGAGTACAACGTTTTAAGTATCTGGGGGCTGTAATCACAGGTGACAACGATGTTACTGAAGAAATAAAAGACAGAATCCAATCAGCAAATCGCTGTCTATTCGCACTGGATAAGCTTATAAAATCAAAAATTCTTACAAGAAGTTCCAAGATCAAAATCTATAAATCCATCGTCAGACCTGTACTAACATATGGATGCGAAACGTGGACCATGACCAAATCAAACGAAGAAAAACTCACGACGTTTTGAACGAAAAATACTTGGAAAAATTTTCGGACCTCACCACGACATTAACACAAACCAGTATAGGATCAGAACCAACATCGAATTAAAAGCACTTTACAATGGCACCGATATTGTCCAAGAAATTAAATCACAGCGGCTAAGATGGGCAGGCCACGTGCACAGACTTCATAACGAGAGACTTGTAAAACTGGTATGGGAGGAGATTCCTACAGGTAAAAGACCACTCGGACGTCCCAGAATGCGATGGAGAGATAACATCCAATCAGATCTCCGAAAAATGAACATTCCATTTGACCCTAGGTTGATGGAAGACCGAACAAATTGGAAGAAAGTTGTACAGTCAGCCAGGACCCACCCAGGGTTGTAGCGCTACGTGATTCCAAATTTTGGAATTTTGTAGTTTATAAACATTTAGAATGTACTTTAAAAATATTGTCCGTAGAAAAAATCTTTTTATAAATTCGAAAAGCTAGTATTTTAATTCACAACTATTTTGTTTATAATAATTAAGGAATCTCATTGTTGCGATTTAAAGAATGGGATTTAGATTTTGTTACAAAATTTGCACAAACAATGTACATTTCACAGGACCCTCTACGAATTTTTAAAAATGTAGTTCAAATGGTTACAAGGGCGAAGCTACAAATCCACCGAGTTTAAATACCGAAAAAGCAATTTCAAACTAATACAATTTTCTGCATCTCCGGATCTACAAATGGATTTTGATCTTTCTTTTTTTAATTTGTGTGGAATTTCTACGTACATTACAAATATGCAATTTATTAAAGTATACCTTAACTTTTTCTATGATTAATAATGATAGTATGATTAAAAAATGGATTTTTGGAAAAAATTATTTTGCTTGCTTATTTCCCTGGACTATATAACAAAGAGTTTAACATGGGAAAAATTCGAAAAAATAGTCCTCTTCAAAATCTGCAAACACAAAAAATAAAATAAATAATCCGATATCGTAAGTGCTAATTAATCACTTTGGCACATTTTTGTTATTAAAAACTTTTAAAACAATGATAATTCTAAAATAATTCTTCGCAGATATTACGGAATCATGCTAATCATTTACACGACCTTTTGACGATGACAGTCATAAAACTATAAACAAAAATGTATTTAATTTTAGGACCAGAAATATGAAGACGAAGTATATTTGTGGAAATCAAAATGTAGTACATTACAGTAAGAATAGGCAAGCGGCACACCCCCCAAAATAATGCTTATTTCTCGAAATACTGAACACGGGTGGTGAATGGCTAATTTTGATCTTACTTTATGTTTTCGATGTTGCTGAAACCGAATTGTTTATTTTGAATTTTAAGTGGGAGAACATTGCCAAAATCGTAATTTTACCTTAAAAATAAAAAACATGAAATCACGTTTTTCTGCGTTTACCTCACTACAACTCTGTTCGGTTTTAATATTTTTTCTGAAATTTCTACAGCATACATTGTTCAGTTTTCCGAAGACTGTGGGTAGGGATGGCAACGATATATCGATACATTAAATATATCGATATATTTTAAAATGTTATCGATATTTTTATATCGATATTCAACTTTCGATATATCGGAACGTATATCGATATTTGATATTCAATTTATCGCCCACACAGGATCAATAAATATACCATATTGGCACGTATGTAATATTTTCCAGAACAAGATATTTTGCAATATTTGACATAATAGCATATTTTCTACTAAAAATCTGATTTTCAAAATAAAATATTCAGAAAACTAAATAAATTTTAATAGTTTAGTAATGCCAGAGAAGCTGATAAATCGTCCCAAAGGGACCTACATAGATATAATACATAGGTAAGCATCTGGTTGGTATTATTTTATTGTGAGGACAAAAATAACAGATTTACAATGTTTATGACTTTGTCGAAGTGCCGAGGAATAGACCCTATTTAAAAATGCATTATTAGGGATGTACCCTATTATAAAAATTAAATCATAAATGTTTCATGGGGTATATTTTTTAAAATTTCTTGTTAATCATTATTTAAAGATTCTTTTATCTCTCTCTTCAATCCTGACCCCCCGGAGGGAGTGTAGTGGTCGACGTGATGTCGTGTATTGTCCGTCTCCAAAGATCTCTGTCTCTGGTCATTTCTTTTAATTCATGCATAGGTAATTATTCCTGTAATCTGATCGATCCATCTTGTTGGGGATCTTCCTCGTGATCTTCGGCCTTCCACCTTTCCTTGTAAAATGAGTCTTTCCATGTTTTCTGTGTTGGCTCTCATAACATGTCCGTTTACATTTCTTTTATACCACAGTTTAATGTCCATTGACATAAACGTAGATTCGTGTTTTATTAATGATTATTTAAATATGTATAGATATTAATATAATAGGTATATTACCTAAATAATCTAAAATCAGTTTTTAGAGGGATCATTTAAATATTGAGAAATCAAAATTGAGCCCTATCCTATACTTAACAATAAATTGTTCACTGACTAAATTTTATTTATTAACAAAATATATAGATATTAATACGTCTTGCAGTATTTTTTTATAAAATCAATAATCTGCAAGAAAGGACTTTGTCCGAAAATTCAACGAAGCTGGGAAGGCCTGTACACCGTCCTGTTAAAGATAAACGATATTATATACCGCATCCAGTTTTCAGCTAGAAGTAAACCCAAGGTAGGTCATATCGAGAGATTAGCCCCATATCATGGAACTGATCCACCCTGTTGGCTTCAACCAGACCCTGATAGACCAGTTATTCGAGGCGAATAACTATAAGGGAGGGAGCAGTGTTATGACAGTTCCGTAGATTGATCCTACATAGAAAAAGCCCCTTGATGTGAAAGAAGAAGTAGTCACGTACGAGAATGTTCTGGATGTCATGAAATAACCCAGAAATGTCTGGTGACGTCTAGAACGTCAGGAATCTATATAAACATATGTGTTTGACATTTTATAGTTCAGTTGTAATTCAGATTTAGAAGTCGACAGTTGTCAGTTTGTTAAAGTTTGTAATATTGTATTTGAGTTTGAATAAAGTTACTTTCAAGAAGTGTAACAATAATTTAACTGGAACATACACAAATATTTGGGAAGGGGGGTGTAAGGGAACAAAACCCCCATAAAATTTTTATATATATATATATATACAGGGTGCTTCACCTTATTCGCCTCGGTCTCTGTATGGAAAACGACTTGATATTTGAAAAAAATTTCTTCACAAAAATATGCAGGGCCATTAACACTACAATTTAAAATAATGTGAATTATACAGGGTGCTCCAAAAAAGAGTAGTATATCAAACTTATATTTTTTCTTATGGAACACCCTATATTTGATGGCATTTTTAGATGACGCTTAAAAAATAAGCTATACTTTCATAAGAGTTCCCTATGCCTAAATACAGAGTGTTTTGATTTATTTCGATTTTTATAAAAATGTAAGGTTTTAGAAAAAAAATTAATATCTACGAATCTAAAAATCGGAGGCAATTTTTCTCTTGGATCTTAATAATAGACTATTCGACATATTTAAATAGATATCTATTGTAACAAAATTTTGTACAGGGTGGTCAAAATATTAGATTGATCGATTAACAAATTCAAGCTTTAATAACGTACTTATTTTAAATGAAACACCCTGTATTTTATTAGTCTATCATGTGAATAATTTACTTAGCTTTCAATCTATATTAGGGTTTCCTATACCTATCTCCCTTCTTTTTTTTTTAATATTTAAAGATTTCCTAATTTCTAAGCGTTAACAATATACATAGAATCAAGTACGCCATGGTTATCTACAACACATCACCAATCCAACACCAATCAAATATCGACGATATACCTAGCTAAGATACTGTCATCAAAAACATTTGAAGTTTCATCATTTCGTCACACAGGGTGTTTTATTATTTTAGTTTAATTTGGCCTTAATGTGACATTGAATTATATTCTTATTTCAAATTATATACCCTTTATTATATGCCGTACTCTGGAAGAAATTTAAATTATCTTTCATTTCGTATAAGTGTTTTCTATACCTTAACCAGCAGTTTTTAAGTAAATTTAAGAACACCATTTTTTATTTGAATCTTGTGTCTTTTTATCGAAGTTCTTTTAAGAGGCCACACTGGCTGATACTTACAAAAATGAGTGACATCTTAATCAAAATGCTTATTGTGTGGGTGGACCAAAATACTTTGTTCATCTTCACAAATTTTTCACTTTTCAATTTTAGTAAATGTTTAGTTGCAAAATAAAACATTTTTTTATTCAAAAAATATTTAATAACAAAATGGACAAATGGAAATAACAAGAAACAAATAAAATTCATACGAAGCAAGTTTTCAATCCTAATAGCAAATAATTAATATTGAAAAATATCAAAAATTACTAAAAGATTTTTAAATTGAAAACTTACTGGTACATCCCCATGTATACGCCTCCAAGACTTCTACAATTTGCAAGTCATATGGATGCTGCAGTAAAGACGATAGGGAAGGAATTCTAAACCTTGCAATTCAAATCCCCCGTCTGCAGCTGGCTAGGAACTGAAAGATGCACCATAGTTACTCTACTGAGTAATAAGAAAATAAAATAAAAATGTGTGTACCATTTTTATATATTCGGCTGCAATACGAAGGAAAAACAATCTTACTTTTTAATTAGAATAAGGAGTGCAGCCAGTCCCTTTAACTGCAGTTTTCTGCTCTTATTGGAGCGTCATCAGAAGGAACGTAGGCACTGTTCTCCTTAATCCAATCAAATCGCATCGAAATGTTTTCCCAAATATTGCAGCCAAAATGATGGTAATGGGTGGCTAGCGCCATCTGGCCGTAAAAATACGAAGCAAGTTTTCAATCCTAATAGCAAATAATTAATATTGAAAAATATCAAAAATTACTAAAAGATTTTTAAATTGAAAACTTACTGGTACATCCCCATGTATACGCCTCCAAGACTTCTACAATTTGCAAGTCATATGGATGCTGCAGTAAAGACGATAGGGAAGGAATTCTAAACCTTGCAATTCAAATCCCCCGTCTGCAGCTGGCTAGGAACTGAAAGATGCTCCAATAAGAGCATCCATAAGAGCTCCAATAAAAGATTTTCTGATGACGCTCCAATAAGAGCAGAAAACTGCAGTTAAAGGGACTGGCTGCACTCCTTATTCTAATTAAAAAGTAAGATTGTTTTTCCTTCGTATTGCAGCCGAATATATAAAAATGGTACACACATTTTTATTTTATTTTCTTATTACTCAGTAGAGTAACTATGGTGCATCTTTCAGTTCCTAGCCAGCTGCAGACGGGGGATTTGAATTGCAAGGTTTAGAATTCCTTCCCTATCGTCTTTACTGCAGCATCCATATGACTTGCAAATTGTAGAAGTCTTGGAGGCGTATACATGGGGATGTACCAGTAAGTTTTCAATTTAAAAATCTTTTAGTAATTTTTGATATTTTTCAATATTAATTATTTGCTATTAGGATTGAAAACTTGCTTCGTATTTTTACGGCCAGATGGCGCTAGCCACCCATTACCATCATTTTGGCTGCAATATTTGGGAAAACATTTCGATGCGATTTGATTGGATTAAGGAGAACAGTGCCTACGTTCCTTCTGATGACGCTCCAATAAGAGCAGAAAACTGCAGTTAAAGGGACTGGCTGCACTCCTTATTCTAATTAAAAAGTAAGATTGTTTTTCCTTCGTATTGCAGCCGAATATATAAAAATGGTACACACATTTTTATTAAATAAAATTCAATAACAAAGAAATAAATTAAAGAAATGTTTTCAAGTGACGCCCATCTTGTTCTAAATATAATTGAATTCGTTTTTCGAACGATGGTTTTGTCCAGGGCCGGCAATAACGGACCTGCAAGGGATGCACTGCAGGCGGGCGCCCCTGTTTGGGTGGCGCCAAACTGAGCTTTTTTCTGCTGGTGCTATACAAAAAAATACTAATTAATAAAACCGAAGGGCGTCTACGCTAGTGATGCAGGCAGGCATCTTATACCCTAGCGCCGGTACTGGTTTTGTCTTTAAAAGCATTTATCCTGTGACTTTTTGAAAAGCAGCTCTGATTCTACCTTTCATATCTTCTGGAGTAGTCGGTGGGGTATGCTGCCATGCTTAGCGAAAACACCGTATCTGCAAAAATCTGAAAAAATTAAATGTTTACTTCTTTCTAACCCAAATGTGTATATCTATCTTATTTGCTTACTAAAAATGACGTAAGTTAAGCCAAAACACATTAAACACACCGCATCTGATGCCGTATCTTGTGCAAAAATGTATACGAATGCTTAAACAAAAATCAATTTTACTTAAATGTAATGTCTCTGTAGATACGGTGTTTTAGCTAAGGATTAAGGACGGCAGTATTATGGTGGCTACTTTGACGGAATCGAGCGTTTTGTATAAAAATATGAAACAGATATACCTATTTACTGAATAATATGTGAATTTGGGTATAGAACACTTACTTGGAATTAAAGATAATACTTAATTTAAATGTCGCTCATTATAACGAATATAATACCATTTAAAATAAGAATATTGTTCAATGCCAAACTTAGGCGAAATTCAACTAATGTTAGACTAAGTCACTTTTAACAATTTCTTTAATTTATATTTTATTATTGAATTTTACTTGCTTCTTGCTTTTTTTCATCTATCTATTTTATATTAAATGTTTTATTAAGTATTTTTCCACTTATTAATTATCTTTTAAAATGCCTTTCAACGATACGATAGAATACCTAATCCAACTAAAATAATAAAACATCCTGTGTGACGAAATGATGAAATTTTAAATGTTATTGATATCTTAGCTAGGTATATCATCGATGTTTGATTGGTGTTTGGTTGGTAATGTGTTGGCGTAGGTACTTGATTTTATATTGTTAACGCTTAGAAATTAGGAAACCTTTAAATATTTAAAAAATGAAGGGAGATAGGTATAGGAAACCCTAACATAAATTGAAAGCTAAGTAAATTTTCCACATGATAGACTAATAAAATACAGGGTGTTTCATTTAAAATAAGTATGTTATTACAGCTTGAATTTGTTAATAGAACAATCTAATATTTTGACCACCCTGTACAAAATTTTGTTACTGTAAACATTTATTTAAATATGTCAAATACTCTATTTTGAACACACGAGAAAACCATTGCCTTCAATTTTCAGATTCTTAGATATTTATTTTTTTCTAAAACCTTACATTTTTATAAAAATCGAAACAAATCAAAACGCCCTGTATTTAGGTATAGGGAAGTCCTATGAAAGTAGAGCTTATTTTTTAAGCGTAATCTAAAAATGTCATCAAATATACGGTAATCCATAAGAAAAAATATAAGTTTGATATACTACTCTTTTTTGGAGCATCCTGTATAACTCACATTATTTTTAAATTGTAGTGTTAATGGCCCTGTAGGTATATTTTTGTGAAGAATTTTTTTTTAAATATCAAGTCGTTTTCCATACAGAGTCTGAGGCGAATAAGGTGAACCACCCTGTATAATCTTTATCCCTTCTACCCTGAGGTGTAGGGATCTGTTTCTGATTCTTTTATTCTTTTTTGTTCTTCGCAAATTTCTTCCACATCTTTCTGTTTTCTGTTAGTTTTTTGGCATCGTTCCATGTTGTTCCCCTCTTTTCCAAAATATCCCTTATTACTGCATTCCATTGTTTTCTTGGTCTACCACGTTTTTTTCTTTCTATATTTCTGCTTTCCCAGATTCTTTTAACAGGTATATTATCACTCATTCTTTGAAGGTGTCCCCACCAACCCAGCTGTCTTTCTTCTATATAAGTTTCTACTGGTTCTATTTCTAATTCTTCTCTTATTTTTATATTCTTAACTCTATCTCTTCTTGTCACTCCCATTACTCTTCTTAGATATTTCATTTCTATTGCATGCAATTTACTTTTATCCCTTTTTGTCAATATCCACTATTCACATCCATATGTGAGTACAGGTCTATACACAGTTTTGTATACACTCATTTTCGTTTTTCTTGATATTTCTCGTCTATTTACAAATCCACTGTTTATTGCATAATAGTCTACTTGTTTTTTGTATCCTATAATTTATATCTATTTCTTGTTTTCAGCTTTCTTCAAATATTACACCTAGGTATTGATATTTACTGACTTGCTTTATTTCTACTCCATCTATTTGCACATTTATCCTTTTCCTATTTCTATGTATTACCATTGTCTTTGTCTTACTCTTATTCAATTTCATACCGTATTTTGTTAATACCTCATTCCATACAATCAAGCTTTCTCTTAGGTCTTCCTGTCATCCCTATTTGTTCTAATTTCCTATATCCTATGTATATTGGTTTAGTTATTTGTTTCGTTTCTCTTATTATTTCATCCATAAATATTATGAATAGAAGCGGACTCAAACCCCCTCCCTGTCTAACTCCTACATTTGTAGCAATTTTTTCTGATATATTATATCTTATTACACAGTTATTTGTTTCTTTATATAAATTTTGTATTACCCATATTCGTTTCTGATCTACTTTTTTCCTTTTTAAACATTTCCAAATTGTTGCTCTATTTACTTTATCAAATGCCTTTTCCATGTCCATAAAGGCTAAATATATGGGTTTCTCTGCCATCCACTTCCTGCTAATAACTTCTTTCAAAGTGAATATATGATCCTGTGTACTTCTACCTTCTCTAAATCCACTTGGAGATTCTGTTAATGTTTTATCTGTGATCAATCTCAATTCTTTCTCTATTAGACGAAGTAGTTTTCAATCCTAATAGTAAATTATTAATATTGAAAATATTAAAAATATTCTAAAAGATTTTTAAACTGAAAACTTATTGGTACACTTTCCTGGTGACGTGACACCTCCAAGACTTCTACAATTTGCAAGTCAAATGGATGCTGCAGTGAAGACGAGAGGGAAGGAATTCTACACTATGCAATTCACATCCCCCGTCTGCAGCTGGTAAAGTTCCAACGGAAAAATGCACCTAGTTACTCTACGGAGTAATACGACTATAAAATAAAAATGTATACCATTTTTATTCAGCTGCAATGCGAAGGCAAAACAATCTTACTTTTCAATTAGAATACGGAGTGCAGTCCAGTCCCTTGAATCGCGATTTTCGGCTCTTATTGGAGCCTTCATCGGAAGGAACGTAGGCACTGTTCTCCATATTTTAACTGATTCGTATCGAGAGGTTTTCCCACCCATTGCAACTGAAGTGATGATAGTAGGTGGCTAGCGCCATCTGGCATTGAAAGACGAAGTAGTTTTCAATCCTAATAGTAAATTATTAATATTGAAAATATTAAAAATATTACTAAAAGATTTTTAAATTGAAAACTTATTGGTACACTTTCCTGGTGACACCTCCAAGACTTCTACAATTTGCAAGTCAAATGGATGCTGCAGTGAAGACGAGAGGGAAGGAATTCTACACTATGCAATTCACATCCCCCGTCTGCAGCTGGTAAAGTTCCAACGGAAAAATGCACCTAGTTACTCTACGGAGTAATACGACTATAAAATAAAAATGTATACTATTTTTATTCAGCTGCAATGCGAAGGCAAAACAATCTTACTTTTCAATTAGAATACGGAGTGCAGTCCAGTCCCTTGAATCGCGATTTTCGGCTCTTATTGGAGCCTTCATCGGAAGGAACGTAGGCACTGTTCTCCATATTTTAACTGATTCGTATCGAGAGGTTTTCCCACCCATTGCAACTGAAGTGATGATAGTAGGTGGCTAGCACCATCTGGCATTGAAAGACGAAGTAGTTCTCCTTCCGATGTCCTTCCGATGAAGGCTCCAATAAGAGCCGAAAATCGCGATTCAAGGGACTGGACTGCACTCCGTATTCTAATTGAAAAGGAAGATTGTTTTGCCTTCGCATTGCAGCTGAATAAAAATGGTATACATTTTTATTTTATAGTCGTATTACTCCGTAGAATAACTAGGTGCATTTTTCCGTTGGAACTTTACCAGCTGCAGACGGGGGATGTGAATTGCATAGTGTAGAATTCCTTTCCTCTCGTCTTCACTGCAGCATCCATTTGACTTGCAAATTGTAGAAGTCTTGGAGGTGTCACCAGGAAAGTGTACCAATAAGGTTTCAATTTAAAAATCTTTTAGTAATATTTTTAATATTTTCAATATTAATAATTTACTATTAGGATTGAAAACTACTTCGTCTTTCAATGCCAGATGGCGCTAGCCACCTACTATCATCACTTCAGTTGCAATGGGTGGGAAAACCTCTCGATACGAATCAGTTAAAATATGGAGAACAGTGCCTACGTTCCTTCCGATGAAGGCTCCAATAAGAGCCGAAAATCGCGATTCAAGGGACTGGACTGCACTCCGTATTCTAATTGAAAAGTAAGATTGTTTTGCCTTCGCATTGCAGCTGAATAAAAATGGTATACATTTTTATTTTTCTCTATTATTTTCTCGTATATTTTTGTTATTGTGCTTAATAATGTTAGTCCCCTATAATTGTTACAATCTTTGTTATCACCTTTCTTGTGTATTGGCAATATTAAGCCCATTCTCCAATCTTCAGGCGTTGTTTCTTCCCTCCATGCTTGTCTATATATATCTAATAATACTAGTTTTCCACTATTTCCCATATATTTTATCATTTCCGATGTTACATATTATCTCTTCCTGGTGCTTTGCCGTTCCTTAGACTCCTCCTTATAGCTTCTTCTAACTCTTCTCTAGTTATCTCTTCATTTATTACCTCTCTTTCTATATTCCATTCTTCCTCTTCCATTTCATCATCTTGATTTTCTGCTTTCTGTTCTGTATTTAGTAGATTCTTGAAGTATTCTTTCCATCTTTTCATTATCTCTTCCTCCTCGTTCAGTATCTCCCCAACTTCGTTTTTTATTGCACTTGCATTTATATCTACTTTTTCTTTTCTAAGATTTTTGAGTAGGTACTTTGTAGAATAGCTTCTGATTACCTTTATTATCTCTTTCCATTTTTTCTCCAAATTCTGTCCAACTTCTCTGTTTCTCGCTCATTACCATTTGTTTTACTATGTTTCTCGGTTCCTTGTATCTTGTATAATTTACTTCTGTTCTATTATTTAAATATTCTGTCCATATTTTCTTCTTTTTTCTTACTTGTTCTTTAATATCAATCGTCCACCAAGATGTTTGTTTCTTATTGTTGTCTTTATTGTAAGTCCCACAGGCGTCCTTTGCTGCTTGTAATACAATATTTTTAAAGGTTTCCCATTTTGTTTCTAGCGGCCTCTGTATCATTTCTTCTTGATATTTATTTATTTCTCGCGATACTATCTGTTGATATTTTTCTGCTATCTCTTTATTCTTTAGTTTGTAAGTCCCTATTCTTATATGTCCTTTTTCTTTTCTTTGCATGTCTCTGATCTATTTTCTTCGCTTCTGAATTTAGCTATCAGCAAGTAATGATCACTATTTATCTCATAGCTTCTCTTGACTCTAGCATCCCTTACTGAGTTTCTATTAGGTATTTCTTTCTACCAATATAAATAGTCTATTATTGACTTTTCTCCTCTGCTCGGTTCTTCTCTTGTAATCTTATTAATATCTTTATGTTCAAAATAAGTATTTGTTATTATTAAATCATTGTTAATACAAAATTCCAGTAGTTTTTCCCATTATTATTTCTTGTATTTTCACCGTGTTTTCCGATTACTGCTCCGTATATATCATCCTTTGGTCCAACTCATCCATTGAAGTCTCCAGCAATATATATTTTTCTTCTACACTCTTCTATAGTCTCTTGCAGTTCATTCCAGTATTTATCTTTCTCTTCCGTTTTTTCATTTTCATCTGGTCCATAAGTTGCTATTATTGTCTTGATGTGTGTCTTGCATTTTAATTCTATCATCAGTATTCTTTTTTCAGCAACATAAAATTTTTATGGGGTGCACAAATTTTACTTTTATTTTTTAACTCGTTCAGTGTCCACGATGACAGTGAGTCATGAATGTTTCATCAAGGGTGCCGACCACGCATGACTATCAGCGGTAGCATAGTGAAAGAAACCAGAAATTTGTCAGAATGTGCAACAAAGTGGCATTATCAATGTTTCATCATCTTCAATGGTGCTACAGCCCTATAAAAGAGCTTCGACCTTCCCAAGTCTATTATGCCTGTCCGTTCTATCCATTGCCAACTGTTATCAGTTTGCTGTGCCTAATTTTCTACCATCGTCATCTACACCATCTTTCCATCTGAGTTTTGGTCTACCCCTACTTCTACTTCCCACAGGTTGTGACATAAGTGTTCTTCTCAGAGGTTTGTTCTGCTGGGATCATGATCAGGATCTAGCATGATCTGGATAGTCTTTCTCAGTGGTGTGAACAAAATCTCTTAGATCTTAATATTGATAAATGCTTTCAGATTTCATTTCATAGGAAAAAAATAGAATACCATCATTTTATTCTATAAATGGGCAAAATCTCAAAATAAATGAGGTAGCTAAAGACTTCCATTTGACTCCAAACTGAATTTTAGTGATCGTATACACTCAGGTGCAAAAAAATCGATCCACTAAAAATTTGGTCATTTTTGAAGTTTCGAATTTCCTAAACCTGTTGTTGGATTTAAGTGATTTTTTTACCACGTTATAGCCTTATTCATTGACAATATCGCTGTAATAATATTGTTGCTAGACAGTCAAACTGTCATTGTATACCAGGTGTACGAATCAAACTGTGCCTTTTTCTCAAAGTTCGCATCACCCTGTGGACTATTCTAGCATTTATAAAATACTGAAATTAAAACCTAACTATAGCCTCAGGTTTTCTTAACATTTTGTCTTTCGATTCATTCGCTTATATTGGATAATGAAAAAGTTAGGTACTTTAAGGAGGGGGTATGGTTTGAAATCAACATATCAAGCACATTTTTGTGAATTTTTTTCGAAGCTATGGTAGAATTATTTTATTTTTAAATTAAATAAGAATATTAAGTACAATTCAAAGAATATATTAGAAAAAAATTCAATCCAAAATATTGAAAAATAATCCATTGGTGACAAATTTTGACAGGCAGCTCACAAAAAATGGATTCTGCGGTGGACATCAGAACTCGACATTCGATCATACGAAACAAAAAATTCAAAAAGATTTTATTAGCTTATGAGTTTCACGAGGTCACAACGTCGAGTTTTTTTATTTTTAATGATTTTTGAATTTTTGGTATCACTCAGAAATCAAAAAAATTAAATTTTTGGTAAAAATTTTGTGAAAATCAACAGATTTATTATTGTTGAACAAAAAATAAGCAAAAAAAGGAAAAATATCTCGACGTTGTTACCTCATGAAATGTCTAAAGAAAATCTGTACAAAATATCAGGTAGATCGGCCTAGTAGTTTTTCAGTTACAATGTCCACCGCATTTGAAAAAGCTGTTTTGAGAAAAATGCGTTTAAAGTTTTGACAACTGCATCTTCATCTTCTTATTTGTCTGCCAAATCGTAAAGTGATGCACATTGGAATGTTTTTTGAATCGAGGAATAATCTACAAAAGAGAAAGCGAACAGTTGTTTAACGTTTCTCACTACGCTCAAGCGTGCTGGCGCGAAGTCGCGGCAAAGCGAGTCGAAGGTAGGGATATTCAACACCCTGTATCTCTGGTAATTTTACTCCGATTATTTTGAAATTTTCAGAGTGTATTCTTGAAAGTATGCACTTTTATTTGAAATAATAAAAAAAAAATTAAATATTTCAAACCCCCCCCCCCCTTAACAACTGGCCATGTTCGTCATCAGTACAGGGTGTTTCTAAATAAGTGTGACAAACTTTAGGGGGTAATTTTACATGGGGAAATAATCACAATTTGCTTTATAATCATAATGTCCGCAAACGCTTCAATTCCGAGATACGGGATGTTCAATATTTTTTTACAAACTGACGATTTATTTATTGTTTTAAAACCAGTTGAGATATGCAAATCAAATTTGGTGGGTTTAAGACGTAGTTATTGCACTTTTTTTGACATACAATTAAGAATTTTATATTCACCATTGGCGCGCAAACGGGTATTATGATCCATAATATTACCCGTACGCACGCCAATGGTGAATATAAAATTCTTAATTGTATGTCAAAAAATGTGCAATAACTACGTCTTAAAACCCACCAAATTTTATTTGCATATCTCAACTGGTTTTAAAGCAATAAATAAATTGTCAGTTTGTAAAAAAATATTGAACATCCCGTATCTCGGAAACGAAGCGTTTGCGGACATATGGTTATTAAGCAAACTGTCATTATTTTCATGTGTAAAATTACCCCTTAAAGTTTGCCGTACTTATTTAAAAAAAAAAACCCTGTACTGATGACGAACATGGCCAGTTGTTAAAGTACCTAACTTTTTTATTATCCAACAAGTGAATAAATCGAAAGACAAAATGTTAAGAAAACGTAAGGCTATAGTTAGGTTTTAATTTCAGTATTTTATAAGTGCTAGAATAGTCAACAAGGTGATGCGAACTTTGAGAAAAAAACACAGTTTGATTCGTACACTCAGTATACAATGACAGTTTGACTGTCTAGCAACAATATTATTACATCGATATTGTCAATGAATAAGGCTATAACATGGTAAAAAAATCACTTAAATCGAACAACAGGTTTAGTCGAAACTAAGGTTAGGTCGAAACTTCAAAAATGACAAAATTTTTAGTGGATCGATTTTTTTGCACCTGAGTGTAGATAGATTAACAGTAAAAGCGAACAGGATGTTAGGTTTTACACTAAGAAATTGTAAAGGGTTATCTTTGGAGGCAGTGATGACAGTATATGTTGGGTTGGTCAGATCACAGCTCGAATATGGGTCAATTATCTGGTCTCCTCAGTATAATGTCTATAAGTCATTACTGGAGAGTGTGCAATATAAATTTCTACGATATTATAATTATATGTTCAATCTGAATATGATTTCTGACCACAACTATTCTCATATTTTAAAGTATCTTAAACTGGATACAATGGAATTATATCATGTCCAGAAATTCTTTCACAAATCAAATTTGCTGTTCCACAGAGAATGCTACGGCAAAATAACTTATTTTTGATTGGCTTTCATGCAACAAATTATGGTAGACACACATTCATGGATCGATCCCTAGAGTTTTTGAATAGATAAGATAGATTGGATCTGTTTAATAACTCTTTGCTAAATTTATAATTTTAAAAGCCTCGGAGGTTGTTACTAGAAAGGTTTCGCACTTTTTTCAATCTGGTGGTATGTAGAACGATATTTATTGTCGGTTTATGTATTATTACATTGAGAACTTAGTTTGTTTATTAGCAGATGTCGTTACGCACCCCAGCCATTTTGTTTGTTGCAGTCTGGGAGAGCATGCGTCGAAGTATCCTTGTTCAATCAGAGAGAAGAGGATATGTGTCTACTGATGAAGGGCAAAAAAGCCCCGAAACCGTTATAGACTCTTCCTGCACTCTCTGATTGAACCAGAATCTAATGCTGCTGCATTTTCGGGTTGCAACGAAATTGAAAATGTTTATACATTTTGATCTCTTATTTTTGTTGGTAAAAAAATATATCAATTTGTCTGGACTAAATTACGAATTGTTAATATCCTAGAAGACATGGTATTCACACAATGTTGCCAAACTGAATTTTTTATATTCAGTTTAATTTTTCTAGCTGATTTCCCAGCATATTATACTGTGTTACTAAATGAACAATTTAAGTATGTGGTACTGGGCCTTTGTATCCATGTGGCGTTTGTTCTAGATGGGCAGTGAACATGTTAAGATTTTCCTGTTATAAGAATGCCGCATCATTAATTTTCAATAAAAAAATCTCTAATAGCTTTCGATAAGTATATAGGAAACAAGCTGAAAATGCGAGCATTATCATAATGAAAACTTTGTTTATTTACGTATTTTAATTCATAATATGGAAAATTGCTATTATGAAAAGTTGATTAGAATTAAAAATTATGTTTTAATGTGCAATTATATCAGTCTAATTTAAATGTTGTGAACTATAAAGGTAGGGGAGAGTTGGACAAAACCGGGTACGTTGATAAAACCGGGTACCCCTTAATTCTTCTAACTGTCTGCTGCTATCTATTAGACAATGTTAAAATTAGTGTCCCTTTACCACCAACAGTCGTGTGTATTCATTTCTGCCTCATTTGAGTAATCTGTGCCGGAGCAGTAAGACCTCACCTGTTTTTTGATTCAGGAAACTCGATTTTTAAAGTAAGTTTCTAGCTGTTTTCTCCTCTAATGAATAACTAATGGCCATTTCAAAATTTAATACATGTAACCTAGTATATTACCTTTAATTTGGCCAAAAATTTTGAATATTATTTCATAACTTAAAAATTTAAATAACATTTAATGTCTTGTTTACGAGTTTGACAAAACTGGATAGTCCGAAAATCGACAAAACCGGGTACCCGATTTTATCAGACCTGTTGTTACTTCCAGTTTCTGCAGTGGTTTTTTTGCTTTTAGTTAACTACAACATGTGGCTTCTTCTGTTGAAGAAGCTAGTAAGAAAGCTAGTAGGAAAAATAAAAAAAATCTCCAGTCGCAAGATAATTAAAACTAAATGAACTGGACAAAAAAAAGGAAAAAACGTGGTAAAAAGGGCTGCACCAAAAACAACATTTTGGAAAGTTTGGAGGAAGAAGATAATAATGACGATGCGTGTCTATATTACAATTAACTATTTTCAAATTATAATGTGAAGGAAGGCTGGATAAAATGTGTGTCTTGCACCAAATGGGCTTATGACGCCTGTAGTGCCTATGATGATGTAGATGAAGTTTTTATTTGTGACTTCTGTTCATAGATTTTCGATTTTTGTTCACATACTTTTAATAAATATTTTATTTTCTGCCCATTAGTCTTTTTACATGGTAATTAAGTTACTACCCGGTTTTATCATACCGGTTGGACAAAACCGGGTATTTTGCAATATTTTCGTAAAAATAGAAAAAATTAAAAATCTAAGAATATTTTTAAAAATTGACATTGGCATATCAAATGTCTGTATTTGTCATATCAAATCAAATTGGCGTATCATGTCATTTGAGAATATTTCAATCTGTAGCAAACATTTACTACTCTCACATAGCAAAAGATACAGACAGTTTTTGGAGTGGTAAAGTTGACACCATCTATCTATTGTCCGTTCGGCAAATTCAAACAAAAATATAACTCCAGACCATCTTTTACCACCTTTAGTCCAGACAAATTAATATATATTTTTTTATTAACTCCAATGAGCACAACAATCTGCCCATTGGGCATTAAGCATTTGTTATGGTAAAAAATACAGACATGTAGAGAGTTACTCCAGTAAGTGCAATTCTAAAACTAAAATTTTATCAGTCTGAATACACTTTTGATTACATTCAGTTGGTCAAGTCAGGTGGCAGTTGCCGTTTTAGTCTACGCACTTCAAAGATGTCCCGCACATTTAATTGTCTGGCAAACGCATTAGGATGCACTAACACTCGTTCACAGTATTTAACACTAAAGCGTTGTATGGCTTCTTTCACGGATTCTAGGGGGATGTCGTGTTGAATCACCTCGTTGGATACATAGTAAGAGAGAGAGAGAATATATGTTTATTGTCAAAGAAAAAATCTTGTTGACAAACACTGTTTAAGAGTTTTAAATAAATAAATTAAATTAAAATATGACTAAATATAAAATATAACACATAACACATTTACATTATATAACAACTACAAAATATGTAGTATTGTCAAAAATAAAAAACAAACAAACTACAAGCTGTAAATATACACAAGATCACAAATACATCAGCTCCAATGGTCCTCAAAAAATTCTGTCAGATCATAATAGGCCCTCTTAGCGAGCAGTCTATCTAATGAATTTCTAAACTTTCTAATAGTTTCCAAATTTTTTATTTCACTAGGTAGTTTATTAAAAATTTTGATGCCGTTAAAAATAAATGAGTCTTTGACTAGTGTGCTTCTAGGTGTAATCAAAGCTAAATTGCTAGCAAATCGTCCAGATCGATTATTATTTTCATATAGATGTTTATTCTTAAATATAATGCTTGCTGTTTCCAAAATGAAAAGAGATACAAGTGTAAGGATACTGTGTTTAATAAATAAAGGTTTACACGTTTCTCTAGAATTTACCTGGCACAACAGGCGTACTGCCTTTTTTTGAAGCAAAAACATACTACTGAAAAGCTCCTGACTACACGCTCCCCAAAACTGAATTGCGAATCTAAGATGTGACTCTACTAGTGCAAAGTACACAGTTCTTGCTTGGGCAAAACCAAGCTCCCTTCTAGTCGACCGTATTGCATAGCATCCAGATGCAAGTTTTGAATTCAAGGCTTCGATATGCGATTTAAATTTAAGGTCAGGATCAATATTCAGGCCAAGAAACCTGACGGACAGCTGAGGTTCAAGTTCCAGATGTAATTCAGGCATAACATGTTTAAAACACAGAAGCTTGGTTTTAGAAGTGTTTAATGTCAAAAAGTTCGCTGTGCACCAATTTCCAATCATTAAGAGTTCCCTACCTACAGATTGGCGTAAGACATTCAAATCTTTAGCATGCCATATAAGAGTGGTATCATCTGCATAAAGGGTGAAATGAGCAGATACATCAAGGTAGGCTAAATCGTTTATATATACCAAAAACAGAACTGGTCCCAATACCGAGCCTTGGGGCACTCCCCAAGTTACATTCATCAAGTCAGAGTCACAGTCTGTTCTAACAAACTGACTCCTACCCGACAAATATGACTCCATCCAACTCAGTGACTTATCTTTAATTCCGTAGTGTTTAAGCTTCTGCAGCAGCAAACCATGATTGACACAGTCAAAAGCCTTCGTTAAATCACAGAACACTGCCGCAACCATCTCGCCTAAATTAATATTATTGTAAGCTATCTCTAAAAAACTGAAAATCGCGTCGGTTGTGCCAGTGTTACCACGGAAACCAAACTGTTTCGGACTTAGTAGTTGGTTAACCTCTAAAAATTGTATTAATCTTGCTTTAACAATTTTCTCTATTATTTTTGCCAACGTAGGTATCAGAGAAATTGGCCTGTAATTGGAAGGGTTTATGTGATCTCCACCCTTGTGCAATGGAATTACAACATTTATCTTCAGGAAATCGGGAAATGTGCCAGCATTAAAACTATCATTAATTAAAATAGATAAAACATCCAAAGCAGAGTTTGGTAGATTATTGAAAACTCTTATAGAGATGTCATCATAACCCGAAGAGTTTTTGTTTCTGATTGATTTAAATATCTCTTTCAATTCCTCAACATTAGTATCATAAATTATGAAGGGACACATAACTTCTGTTTTCTTCAGATATGACAAAGGATCTGTACCATGTCTCAACTGTGCTGTTAAAGTTTCGGCTATGCTACAGTAAAATTCATTACAGTCATTTGGAAGTGGAGTGTGATGACTATTACCTGATCTGTGTTTACCCCTTAATTCATTTATTATAGACCAAGTTTCCCTAGTTACATTTGAGGAGTTTTCTATTCTATGCTTGTAGCAGTTTT
>NC_065448.1:148441462-148611896 GCF_917563875.1 Diabrotica virgifera virgifera | reverse complement strand
ACCCAGTTTTGTCCAACTCTCCCCTACTTTACTCTTGATCGAAATTTTTTATATACCTCGTATAAAATTAATAAAATTTGATATATGATGGTGTTGCATCATAAATCTTAGACCATGAAGAGCTTTTTATGAAGAATAACTTTTCTTCGTCAAATTAAAAATAAAAGAGTTATAAAAATGAAAATGTTGTTGGTATCCATAATTTGAGAAAAATCTTCAAATATTTTTTTCCATTAGAAGGATGTAATTGCACATATCAGACCATAATTTTTTATTCCAAACAACATTTCATATAGTCGGTTCTCTAAACTCAGACACAACTGGCTAGTGATTATAGTCAGTAATTTTACCAATTTGGCAAAAAAAAATTACTAAATAGTTAATAATTACTAAATAATTAGTAATCTTGCCAATTTTGGGAAAATTGGCAAAAAACAAAAAAAAATACCTACTAAAATCACTAGCCAGATATGTCTCGAGTTTAGCGAACCGACTATAATAACAATTTCCATTTCATAACAAATGGAATAGTCAATTTATCATTAGGTACTCCCATGAAAGGAGAAACCGTATACTCGTATAAACCTTTTTAAAATTTTTAATAAAGTATTGCTTTCAAAATATACTCAAATTGTATTTTTGAACATCGCATTTATTTTATATAATAATTAAACTCACTATCATGTCATTGATATTTTATTAATACTTTATTTAAAATTTAGTTTGACATTCACGAAGTTTAAAACTGAAATAATGTAAATAACCTATGCTTTGATTAACAAATTCAGATTAAAAAATTAGCCTACTTACTAGCAACGATTTCAGCTGACGTTTAGTGTGTCGGCAGAAAATAAAAGGATTGTGACATCACATTTTAAACTTTGAGGTCGATTATCTCGAAGACGGTTAGAGACATCGAAATGCTGTTTTCAGATTTGGATTCAGAAGACAAAACTACATAGGAATCTATCGATAAATTTGCTCTAAGTATTGCAGGAACGGTAACGCACTAACACACAGACTTTGCGAATTTATAAACGAAAAGTTTTTGTTGAAAAGCAATTTTCATTTTGTAATTTCAATGAACTGTAACTTTTGTACTAAACTAAGGTGAGTTGGGTTCAAGAGAACTATTTTTGGTCTCAGAATATGTTATTTAATTTATGACCTGTCTTTTTGTTACACCCTGTATTGCTATGAATACCTAAAAGTATATCTGTTTTGATTACTATAATTCCTAGCATTTAGGTATTGTAGGTATTTCTATTTTAATATATGGACTAAGTATGTGTAAGTGTAAACATGCTGTCCACCTTGAAACTTAATAATGGGAATAAAGAGCTTCTATAAACATAATCAAGTATTCCCAGTTCAATGTCAAGGCCGTTTTATAAAGCAGAGCTACAGAGTACATCATTATAATGAATAGATACAGATATATATCTATACATACAGCAATTACATCCTAAATCGTTTCACGTGCCCCCTTCTACTGACGCGAATTATTTCATGTTGTGAAGATTATGCAAATAAATAATTACCTTATCTTTAGTTCAATTTGCCAATTACATCACAAGTTTGTGAGGCTACACTTTGATCAAACTTATCAAACCTATGCCGACGCGTTTGATGACTATTTGTGAAAATTATCGCAAAATAAACCCTTGAACTAATACGCGATTATCAAGTAGGCCGAATTTGTTTAAAGACAAATTTTGATAACTAAAAGCATTGATAGCAAAAAAACTTACCCCGTTTCTAATCATGGTGGAACTTGGAATTAGTAAATCCTCATATTATGCGGAAACCAAACACTAACCTAACACAAGCACTAAATAAAATCGAAATCTCAAATCAGATTCAAGACACACTCTACCATTTTGTTAATTATGACATCACGCATCAGATGCTATAAAAAATTATAGAGAACTTCGGATGACGTTTAGGCCAGACAGATGACATTTACCAGCAGGGATGGTTTTTTGTTTTTTTATTTGAATATATTATACAAAGTGGAAATAATGAAACTAAATTGCTAAAAATAACAAAAAAATCCAATCTCACAAACTGAATTTTCAATGTACAATACAATGTAAATACTTAATGGTATTCAGTAGTATATATTCAAATAATAGATGGCAAAACCTCATCTTTAGTAACCAATAATTCAAAGGTTACAAATTCATCGAGTTTAAGATAGTCATAATTAGGTTTTTAATCCATAAATGCATTTAATTAATTTTTTTAATGGATAATGCCTCGATTATTTTATTTTTATCTCTTTTTAGAACCAAACATTACTGTTTGTGTGAACATGTGACATCTACCGTCAACTCAGCTAATCTTGCTGACGTTAAGGATAGAAGCCTTCAAATAATGATTTCATTTTATTCAAATAGAACTTCCGCTTATTTTCAATTAAATTATATTTAAAATATAGAAGGGCTTAGTACTATTTCCTTTCTGTGACTGATGAAGAGAATAAAATTTAATGCTAATTTGGACATTTTATATAGCTAAATCAAATGATGGACAGTTTAATGAGCGACTTCGAGACGTTTACAAATAGTTGGTGGCCTTACATTATCTCTTTAATTATTAGCATTATCAGTGCAATAAGGTAAGAACAGTTTTTTATAGTTAATAATTAATACTAGGATAGTGTGTGGGTAAATTAATGATTATAGAGGTATACTTTATCACTTGTATGAACGTGAAAAATATAACTCTTTATATAGGTATTCGAATAATAGGTACATAAGTTACCTACTTATACAAATTGTACCTACTAATTTAAAACAGAAAGTTATATCTTTATTGAAATTCATTCGATATTTTGTCTTGTGTAATCTGTTTTCCAATTCTTAATCTGTTCCTTTTTAGTCCAGAGAAATAAGGATATTCTCAGGACACTGAAATATCCAAGTAATAGGTATAGCTGACTACTTTTTTAGTTATTGTAGAAATATACGAAGAAAACCTACCTGTTTCCTGCCTAGAGTTCGCATAAGAAAACACGATTTTTAGATTTTTTGCTCCTCATTAAAAATCTAAGTACCTAGTTGACATAAAATTACAAAATTTGATTTTTTAGAACATTGAAGAAGCTTTAAAATGCCGATTTGTGAATGTTAAAAAGTCAATTTGTTGCTTTGCAAATTGCAAAATAAATGAAAATCGATATTTTTAATAATAACTTTTACCAAATTTAACTTAGAGAACTTTTAGTATGGTATAACTAGACCCAAACCCAGACATCCAAATGCAAGCAATAGTGATTTAACCCAGCCTGAGAGACTTGCTCACCCCTTATGAGAATGACATTCGGGTGATACAATTCATTTGGGGCGAGGAGGATTAACTCATAGCAGTCTGATGCGCTATAGAGGCTCTCAATAAGCAAAGTGCTTATCACATGAGAGTCCTGGGTACACGGACTCCCACATGAAATCCTACCCCGATCAATGCAGGTCAGCATGAGGCGCTCTATTCCCGCTATCTCTAGTGACTTATTTTCGATCTATATTGCTTGCTCGGGCGCCGAGTCCCCGCTTTGGGCTACATCCAGTTCAGTGACTCGGCGCTCGAGGATGTGAGCCCTTCTTGTCCGTTAGTTTTGTTAATATCTTTTTTTGTGGCTTGCGCCTATTGTTAATTTTTTATTTATTTTTTTAGTGGCCGAAGCCGTTTTTTGTAGATTTTTTTGGGGGATGTCTGAAACGTATAAAAATCAACATTAATAAATATAATGCGATCCCAAGGTGGGCACGTTGTCTTCTTTTGATAGAGCTACGATTATCTAGCCTTTATTACATATTTACTAATATTTGCTGTTTGGGTCTCCTGTGTTTCCATCTATGGTAAAATACACATCATACCTTAAATCTCTTCCAGGATCCGGTTTGGGTGGTCTTCTAGCTCAACAAATTTTGTTCTGGCTTTTTCCTCCATTATATCCAGTACTCTTATTTGTTTTAGCAGACATCCAAAGTGAAAGTTATTCTCCAACACCAAATTGTTCTATATGGTCCACATATTGTTCATTAAAAAGTTACACCATTTTTAGCGGCGTCGGGTTTGGGGGTAGGTGGGGAGAAATCGGTAAATTAGTAGTTTTTTTCCGTTTTTCAATATTTCTAAAACTAAGCGGTTTAGGGTAAACAATGTTCTATAGAAAAATGTTCTACATTGGATTTTAAACAAAAAAGGTCATATGCATAATCCTTCTAAAACTAACGGTTCCAAAGTTACGGAGGTAGTATTATAGCCCATAGCCTAACCCCCCATACCAAATTACATGATGAAATTCACACTTTTAGTTTTTTCAGTATTTGTAGTCAGGACCCTAAAATTCGTCTATCCCGAGCTGCATCTCGGGCCAGCCAATTTTAAGTTTTAGAATCCTGACTATAAATAATGAAAAAAACTAAAAGTGCGAATTTTGAAACTTCAAAATTTGAAAATGATTTTTATTATTATATATAAGCTTTTCTGGGGTTTAAATTATACTTGATATCTTTTATTACTTCTTCTACAGTTACTGGCATTATGTCCTCTTCTTCTTGCAGATGGTTGCTCTGTAATGCTTCTTCTTCTTGTTGTTGTTGATGCGGTTGCAATATTTTCTCTAGATGTGTAGTAAAGCATTCTGCTTTTTGTTCGCTTCCCAAGTGCCGTCTTCTTTTTTTATGTGTGGTACTTGCATCTTTGGTCTTTTTAATCCTTTGGTGGCCTTCCATAGTGAGTATTCTGTGGATCTATCATTCGTTAGGTTGTTTAAGCATGTCCTAATTAATTCTTCTTTATATTCTTTAAAGAAGAATCTTTAAGATTCTTCTTTAAAGAACTTCTATTACTGAAGAATCAATAAATGTCTTTATTGAATTGATCAACTTCTTTTTCAATGTCCTTTACGGTTCTAAGAGATACGTTTAAATTAATTGTTTCTTCTAGCATTTGCCTGAAGCTTATCCAGTCGGTGTACTTATTAGTTAGCGAAGGGTTATTTTCTTTATATATTATGTTTCGCTTAGTGTTAGTGTTATTGAATGGTCAGAACATAATTTATGGCAGTCATCTATTTGCAGGTGGTTTTAAGATATATTTTTGGTTATGAAAAAGTCAATTAGGTCAGGTATCTTGTTGGGTCTGTCGGCTTCCCTGTTTTTTAAAAGCTTTTACAAGTACTCTGACTTTTGTTGTGGTTAACCTTGAGCTCCAGTGGATATTTTTAGCATTATAATCGCCTCCTACTATAAATCTATTTCTCAGCTCGTTAAAGAGGTGAATATATGCCTCCTTACTTATTGCATGTTTCGGAGGACTATAGATTGCTGCCACTATAAGTGGGTATCTATTAGTTCTAAGTGCTACTGCAGTTAACTGCACTTTTTCTGTTACATAGTTGGCTTCTTCGTAATGTATTTAAGCTCGGGCATTTCGCTGTTTTCTTATTAGGAACATTGTTGTTGTTTAAGATAATTGGAAGATTATTGATTTTCTTGTTAGTGAAGTTATTATGAACTGATTTCTGTTCATTAAACTTTATACGTCATTTTTGGGACCAACGTTCTATGTAATTAATTGCATTTTGTAAATTAATCGTAAATTCCTCTATAGTTGCTAATAAATATTGTCACGACTGCTGTTGCTGTATCATCAGCAATTATGGCTAGTTGAATGTTTTCCCTTTCCGGAATGTCAGATGTGTACAAAAGGTATTACTGGTCCAAGAACCCTACCTTGTGGAACCCCTGCGTTTATTGGCTTTAACTCGAGAGTACTCGTTTTCCATTTTAACTCATGTTCGCTGGTGTAGGTATGACTGTAATATCTCAATGAGTTGCATAGGAAATCTTTTCTTTGGCTTCATTAACAGACCGTCGTGCCATACTTTGTTAAATGCTTTTGAGATATCCAGGAATACTGCTGAACAAATTTGCCAATGCTTTCTCTATTTCAGTTATTATTCGATGGATTTGGTCAATTGTGGAGTGTTTATCACGAAATCCAAATTGATGTATCGGAATATTTATTTGTTAAATTATATGGTTCATTCTTCGTAGTATCAATTTTTCAAACACCTTTGAGAGTATGGATAGTAAGGAAATTGACCTTATGATGTTAATTCATGGTTATTTTGTCCTACTGAATAAGAGCAGCACAGTTAAAACTTCTGGCTGAGCCTGGAATCGTTGCTAGAGCCGTGTATGTAGTGAAACACCAAATTTACAACAATATGAATTTATTTAACCTGACACTCTGGCCCGGGACAAATACAAACTTATGTTAACAGTTACAACGTCTAAAAGCTAATTATTAATGATGATATTGATCGGTTCTTTATTCTGTATCGTTGTTTTATAGATAATATTGGGTCAAATTAGACACGCGACCTCCTATTGTTTTTAACAAAGAACAAAGGAATGTAATAGTCAGTGCTAATATGCAATATCCAAATATATATTGTTTATGAACAACTAATTTTCGGGTCGCACCTGTTGTACACAATAACAAAATGAAGTCAATTTGATGTACGGGGTGGTGTTAATTATATTGTTTAATTACGGAAATATGAATTATGAATATCTGAGTTTAAATACCTACTTTGGGTATCATTAAGACCTCTGCAGTTTTCCAAAGGATGTGAACATATGGGAAGTCTAAAATATTCATTTATTAGGGTAGTAAGCTTTACTATGGCTTTTCTAGTCTAATTTCTTTAGCATCTCGCCATTAATCAAGTCAAACCCAGGCGCTTTTTTGTATTGATGTTCTTGATTAATTTTTGAACTTCTTTTGTAGTAGTCGGTTGTGTGTTAACATAATCAGTAGCTACTCGTTCATCGTCTACATGACTTTCCCCAGGGTTTGGTTGAAATATATTATCTAAATGATCAGCGAACGCGTCTACTTTCTCCTTGGTATTTCTTGCCTGTGTTCTGTTTTCTGTTCGTAAAAGATATCCAAACAAGATATGCCATTATACTTATGCTGAACTGGTTATTTTCGCAAATAAATTATTTACTACAAATTTCATATTTATCGCCATATATATCGTCATGTTTATATAATTCTTTTTTCAGTGTGAATTTTCTTATGTGAATATAAATTACACTTTTCATCAAACTGCTCATCACAGATTTCACATTTATAAAGTATTCCTTTACTGTGTTGTTTCATAATATGATCATTTAAGTTATATTTGTAAGCATACTGCTTAAAACAAATTTCACACTTATAAGATTTTTCTCCAGTGTGCACTATCATATGAACAATTAAATTATTTTTACGACTAAATTGTTTATTACAGATTTCACATTCATACTGTTTTTCTGTGGTGTGAATTTTCTCATGGGAATATAAATTAGATTGTTGAATGAATTGCTTACCACAAATTTTACATTCGTAAAGTTCTTCCCCTCCGTGGTTTTTCATATGATGATTTAAATTATTTTTGAAAGCATACGTATTAAAACAAATTTCACACTTATAAGGTTTTTCCCCAGTGTGAACTCTCATATGATCAGATAAAGTACCTTTTAGAGTAAATTGTTTAAAACAAATTTCACATTTAAAAGGTCTTCCACAAGTGTGAACTCTCATATGAACAATCAAATTATTGTTACGACTAAATTTTTTACTACAAATTTCACATTCATAAAGTTTTTCCCCAATGTGAACTTTCTCATGTGAATTTAAATTACATTTCTGAATAAATTGCTTGCTACAAATTTCACACTTATAAAGCCCTTCACCATTGTGACGTTTCATATGGTTAATTAAATTCTTTTTGCAAGCATATTTCTTGGAACAAATTTCACAGTTATAAGGCTTTTCACCAGTGTGAACTCTCATATGATCCTTTAAATTACTTAGTTGAGTAAACTGCTTACTACAGATTTCACATTTATGAGGTCTTTCACCAGTATGAATAGTCATATGCACATTTAACGAACATTTGTAAGAAAACTGTAGAAAGCAAACTTCACATTTATGAGGTTTTTCACCAGTGTGAACTCTCATATGAACATTTAAATGACTCTTTTGACTAAACTGCTTACTACAAATTTCACATCTATAAGGTTTTTCACCAGTATGAACTTTCTCATGTTTGTTTAAAGAACGTTTGAACAAAAATTGTTTATGGCAAATTTCACATTTGTAAGATTTTTTTCCAGTGTGAAGTTCCAAATCTACTTTAGGATTACCTAGTGTTTTTGTTTTTTTGACTAGTTCCTGTTGAGCATCTAAAATAAAAAAAAATAGTAAGAATCACAATTTAGTTATATATAAATATTATGTTAATATATCCATTCATATACTTGTACAAAAATATGATTAATTATTGTCAACTCAGAGGGCTATGGAGCGCCAGAGGTTGGGTGCCTCCCTAAAGGACAGCATCCTAAATGAAGAAATACGTCGTAGAACAAAAACAACGGACGCCGTCGAAAGCATTGCGTCGCTCAAGTGGAATTGGGCAGGACACGTCGCCAGATTGTCAGACAAGCGATGGACAAAACGTATTGTCGAGGGAGGCCACGAGAAGAAGCACTACGGAGTAGACGACGCCCACCGACCAGATGAGCCGACGATCTGAAGCGTGTTGACGCGCACGGGTTGATCATGATGATTGGCAACTATAAAAATCTTTGTAAAATACAGGGTGTTCCAAAAAGATTGGTCATAAATTATACCACAGATTCTGGGGTCAAGAATAGGTTGATTGAACCTCACATACCTATATACAATAGTGCACAGAAAAAAAGTTACAGCCCTTTGAAGTTACAAAATGAAAATAGATTTTTTTTTCATATATCGAAAACTCTTAGAGATTTTTTATTGAAAATGGACATGTGGCATTCTTATGGCAGCAACATCTTAAAAAAAATTAAAGCGAAATTTGTGCACCTTATAAAAATTTTATGGGGGTTTTGTTCCCTTAAACCCGCCCAAACTTTTGTGTACGTTCCAATTAAATTAATATTGTGTTACCATTAGTTAAACACAATGTTTTTAAAACTTTTTTGCCTCTTAGTACTTTTTCGATAAGCCAGTGTTTATCGAGATATTTTAAATATTTGTCGAATCCACCACATATTTGTATATGGTTAAAAGTAGGATTATAATATAGAGACCTGTTAATAATAATTTGAAGATTTATTTATAATTTACATTTTTAGGTATATTTTGAAAAACTATCTCGATAAAAGGTGACTTATCAAAAATAGACTAAGAGACAAAAAAGTTTTAAAACACTGTGTTTAACTAATGGTACCACAATAATAGTTTAATTGGAACGTGCACAAACATTTGGGGGTTTAAAGAAGCAAAATCCACAGAAAATTTTTATGTAAATATATTAAAAAAGAAGCCGCATCTCGATAAAAACTGGCTTGTCGAAAAAATACTGAGAGACAAAAAAGTTTTAAAAACGTTGTGTTTAACTAATGGTACCACAATAATGAATTAATTGGAACGTAGACAAAAGTTTGGAGGGATTTAAGGGAACAAAACCCCCATAAAATTTTTATGGGGTGGACAAATTTCACTAAAATTTTGTTTTAAGATGTTTCTGACATAAGAATGATACATGTCCGTTTTCAATAAAAAATCTCTAATAGGTAGTTTTCGATATATTGAAAAAAAATCGATTTTCATTTTGGAACTTCAAACTTTTTTTATGAGCACATTTGTACTAAGGTAAGTTAGGTTCAATCGAACTATTTTTGACCCCAGAATGTGCGGTATAATTTATGACCAATCTTTTCGGGACACCCTGTATAATAATTTGAAAATTATGATTTTCTTTCACGGTCATATTTTTGATCTGAGTGAATATTTTGCAATAGATTCGGAGTATTTACTAAAATGTCTTGAAATATTTCACATGAGTAGGTCAAATTAAATTTTACACTTAATATAGATTTTAAAGTTTTAATGTTCAACTGTGTTTTTTCAGTTGTCCATATTTTATTGATACTAGAAAAACATGTTCTGTTGCTGAATTTGTTCCTGGAAGGGAGAGCACAAATTCTACAATTTTCAAAATATTTTGATATGGAATATTATTCAGTTTAAAATGAACGAATAAGTCTGTTTCCACATTTACAGATAACCAACATTTAATTTTTCCATTTTTAACATATTTTCACCAATGATACCTCATCAAAAAGATAATAATAATAATAATAATAGTCTCCCGTTTTATACCGCTCACGTGGCTTTGGAAGTATAGCGGGGTAGTCTGCTATATCTAGGGCCTACGGTATACAAAGGTAACAGGGCCAGTGCTACGCTTCAACCGCCTATTATTACCCCTGGTTTTACCCAAGCTACTCATTTTATTCAGGCTGAGTCGACCTGAAGATCTGGGAGTCGGCCTATAGACTTTTTAAAAATGTCTAGTTGTTCTTGCCGGCGGTGGGATTTGAACTCTGGCCTACCAACACTCGAGCCAAGCATACTGCCGCCTGAGCTATGCCATCAAAAATATCATTTTCGCAATTATTATTTTGTGGAAAATGGTTACTAATATATTCAAATGATTTTTCCACATACTCCCATAAAATCTCCTTTTTAATGTCATCCAATGAATTTTTAATATCTTTGAATTCAACTGCCCATTCTTCAAGATATTCAAAGCTGTTATTATAAAATTATTGGACATGTTTCAGAAAATCAGGTTGTTTAATGGCACCTTGTTCTTTCAACCTAGTGACTTCTTTTTAGGGGTCGCCAACTTCTTGAAAACTTCAAGATCTTGTCTTGATTTTAAGACAAGATCAAGACAAGAAGTAATTTTAGATTTCAAGACAAGACAAGAATTTTTATGTCAATGCCAAGATTTCTTGTCAAGAAGTCAAGAAATCTTGAAATATCTTGACTACCTAATAATAAAAACTAGATTTTATTTTAAATAACAAATTTAGCACATTTTAAATAAGAATTGATAAGCCATGAATTAAGGCAGATAACACCTCTTATGGAGCCAACGCCTAGCTGATTTCTTGGCTTTGTTATTGTTAAAGTTGCTGTTGAAAATAGCCTTTCCGCAGGTACAGATGTTGCTGGCGTTCCGAGAAAATCCTTGGCCATTTTCGATAATGATGGGTAGATATTTTCGTGTCTTCTCCACCAATCAAGTATGTATATTCTCAGAATCTTCTGACCTAGGCTCATTTAAGTATTTTTCAATTTCATACTTCCAAGATTGTAAGTTATCTTTATCAGCTTTCTTAAATAGGTAAGTAATATTTAAATCAAATTCGTTATCTTCTTTTTTCAGATTAAGTACTGACTCTGGTATTGGATTCTATAGATCATTCTGGGATTTATTAAAGTAGTTAGCTTTAAATATTTGTTCAAATTTTGTACTGCCTCTGATTATAGAAGCTTTTCCCAAGATGAAGAGGAAAATGCCTCTACTTTTTGGCGAGGATTCAAAATAACAATAATACATTATATTCAATTAATTTTGTTATAATGTTTTAGCATTTTATCTCTCGCAGCTTGAATGCAGTAAATTAATTGCTCATCGGTAGCGTCTCTATCAATTTTATTATTAAGTTCATGAGCCCATATTTCCAGTTTGTCTAAAAGTAAATTTACTCCAATTACCACCACTGGGAGTGTGCAATATTTTTCCCCTTCGAGAATTGAAGAAAGTGTTTTAATCTTCTCAGATACTGACAAAACTTACTGATCAGAACCATTCTTTATCTAACATTTTCCAATTATTTAGATTTTGGTTGTTGTCACAAAATATAGTTTTAATCATTTTTTACACTTAAGCCCCATGTTAGCATCGCGAAAGTTAAATGCCATCTTGTAGGCACATCTAGTTCTGGCAAAGTAATCTTACAATTTATGGCCTCGCAAGCACTGTTAAGTTGCATTTGCCCTGAGTTTTTGATTTTTTTACAAGGTATTTAATTTTACTTACAGAAAAGTTAAAATATAAAGTAGAAGCATTAATAGCATTTTCTACTTCGATCTTATCCTCCAAATAATCAAAATCCTTTTCGATGTCTAAACTGTTTCGATTTGGCTCAGCAATTTTTATGAAATCCTGGACAGCTAAGCGTAGAATATGTGCGAGACATACAAAATGCTTATTGTAAGCATGCAACTACACACCAATTTTGTGTTCGTCAGGAAACAAATGCAGATCAGGGACTCCCCCCAGTGACAGTGGAGGCCTTGTTAGCACGCAACGCAATAAAAAGGTCTCCGTGGAATCACCCGACCGGGTAATCAAGAAGTTTCAAGATCTTGAAATTTCTTGAGCCAAGACAAGATATAAGATCTCAAGAAAACGTCAAAACAAGATTTTTTTAAATTTCTTGATTTTTTCTCAAGACAAGAAGTTGATGTCAAGACAAGAATTCTTGTCTTGTCGACCCCTACTTCTTTTTGAATAATTCTTCCTTTGGTGCCTATTCGTTTCGAATTTCGTAATTGAAATTTTGTCAGCTTCAATATTTTTCACAGCATTGTGAAACTATTTAGCTTGGTTGTGGATGAACCGAATCCAAATTTGTGATGCCTCATTTTCAAAAGAGAGTTGGAATATTCTTCGACATTGATCTTGTAATCAAAAAAATAATATTAATACTCAGTTCATATATTTTTAAAATATTTTCTACAGCTGGTAAAACAGCTAGCCATTGTGCGTTGCTGTAACCACAAATTCTTTTAACAATTTAAAAATCTAACAATTGTAGGATATAATTTTAAATCTTTTTGTGGTTGAAAGAATCAGATTATAATGGATATAAATGCGCATTTTTCTAATTTTTTCTGCAATTGTGAAAACGAATATGGTGAAAAACTATTACAGATAATTGCTTTGCTTTTTGTCCATGCACATGCAATTTTTTTGTATAATGTTTTGATCCATACAATCCATTGATATGAAGCTTTGATTGTGGTTTATGGTGTGGAAAGCAAATAGCCCTTCCGCTAATGCTAGCTGTTTTTCCGTGTTGGCAAAGTTAGCAGTGCAGAAAAAACTGTTCCATTTTAAATGAGGAACCAGCATTATTCAAAAATCTTTTGTGACTGCCTCTTCGTTGCATGTTGTAGTAATATGTGTAGATGTTTAGTAATATGTGAGTGTTTCCATCATGCGAGACCAAAAATTCTGCATTGCAAGAAATGCAGATATTTTCTAAAAAGCGGGCCCTTTTAAAAATCTGCGGGACGTGGGACAGTCCACCAAAAAGCGGGACTGTTCCGCCAAAATTGGGACGTGTGATCACTTCATGACTGTACCTTAAATAATAGAAAAACTAAAGCAAAATGTTCACATCTGACATTGAATATCTATGCAACTTAATGAGCAACACAGGTTCCAACGTGGGGCCCACGCCCCCACAAGGGAGACATTTCATTGGTTAAGGGTTGAAAATGATCTCAATATGAAAAATGGCTGCTTAAAATTGATGAAAGATGGCAATCCAGAAATGATTCTTGAGGATTGTGTTATTCATAGGAAAAATTTTATAGCTAAAAACATCTCGCATATTCTAAATGAAGTACTACTTTTATTAATAGTGCGTTAATCCTATTAACGCTAATAAATGTCAGCGTGTCTTCAAGCTATTTTGCAGAGAACAACATAAAGACCACGTGACACTTTTACTTATATTGAAGTAAGATGGCTTTCTAAAGGAAACTGTTTGAAAAGATTTATGGAACTGTTTGATACTCTTAATGATTTTTTAAGCAACAAACCTGAAGAGGAGTATCTGCTAACAAACGCTGGTAAAGGATTTGTGAGTTATTTAGCCCATACCATTGAAAAACTAAAAACATTAAATAAGCAACTTTCAAAGAACAAATAAAACTCTTTTCGATGCAAAAGTGAAGATATTTGGTTTCATTACCTATATTTAGTTATGTCAGAAACCTATTACCTAACACCAAAAACTTTGAACAGTTTCATTGGCTCCAAAAATGTGAAGTAACTGACACCTCTTTACTTATTATTGTCAATAATTTAAATATTCTACTGGCTAATTTAAAAGAAAGATTTTCTGATTTAATAAATTGATTTTCCAACATAAATGATGCAGCCGATGTTAGTGGATCTCTCTGATTTATCAGATATGCAGTATTAAGAGGAACTCACAGAATTGTAAAATGAAGAAGAAAACTATTGCTACTGTTTCCTTCTCAATATGTAGTTGATTTAGCGCAGTAATGATTTACTGGTAAAAAAGGGAATTGGCAGGATATAACACAACGTGGGGACTTGAGACTGAAGCTAACCAAATTGGAACCTAATCTAACATCTCTTTGCCTCAAGCATCAACCACAAAGATCTCATTAAATTAAAATAATAAATTAATATACAACATCCTTTATTAAAATTATTTGGAATTTGAATTTTATTTTTTCATTGTGTTCTGAAAATTTACTTACTGGGTTTGGTTAACAATTCCTATACCCCAGGCTGTGGGTGAAAAATAGGTCGATTTCAGGATATAATTCAGGAATTTTTGAAACCTATCAGGTGTTGTAAAGGACGATGCCAGGAATAACTTCTACTAAAATGTAACCAAAAATATTGTGCGCTTTTTTTATATTGCGATTTTCATTTGTTAAATTTGCAATTTTTAAAGATTTTTAATTTTGCAGCTTAGGATATTGATTTTAGAGAAAAACTTTTTAGTAGAAAGTTGTAGTAAACTAAAAAACCTACAATTTGAGCTATGGTAAGTTTATTCGTTTATTGGTTATTGCAAAACAGCCTGCGAAAGGTCCAAAATGGCCGTTTTTACAATTGCATTATTTATTGTACAAATCATTTTTTTATATATTTTAAAGCTTTAAAATGAAGATCTTTCAATTCCAAACATAAAAAAATGTTGTAAAGCCAGATTAACGAATTTGTTGCTTAGATATTATAAATTGTTTATCCCAAGAGGTCAAATGTCGAAGGCTATAACTTTTTGAAAAAACATCGTAGAGAGTTGGTGAAACATCCAATCTCCTTCTAAAGAGTTATATTTTCATAGTCTGATGTAAATAAATGCGTAAAACATTTTTAAACCTCTAATTTTTGGGTTTGAAAATAAGGGGGCAAATTTCGTTATAAACATTTAGAGCTGAAGCGGCCCTGTACATCTTAAGAGTTTTTAACTTACAGATTATTATTGCTGAAGACGAAACCAAGATTTATAAAAAAATAAAAAATTTCTACGACCAACTGAAGCCGAGATAATTTTTGGGTTTTAAAATAAGGGGACAAATTTCGTTATAAACATTTAGACCTGAAGCGGCCCTGACCATCCTATGAGTTTCTAACTTACAGATTAAAGTTGCTGAAGACGAAACGAAGATTTATAAAAAAAAATAAAAATTTTCTACAACAAACTGAAGCAGAGATAATTGTTTTTTGTTTTCTTAAATCGTAGTGCCTTTATTTATAACAATTAAGAAATTATTTTACAGTCATTGACTAAAGAAAGACTTATATTATCTTAAAATAAAAATTATTATAAAATATAAGTACACCTGGTTCCAAAAAAAACTGATACGACTCTTGAAGCGTATTTTGTAGAAAATTGAGCAGTGTATTTTGAAGGATAAATACTTAATATTTACATACTGTCAATGTCACTGCCAAATCTTAAAATTTGTCAGATAGCTTATTCCGTTCCACGGTTATTAGACTTTATTATTAATCTTTATTATTAATACTTTCTCCGCAACTGAGAGTATCTTATCAACTGTATTGTTTTTAAACAATAGATAATAAAATAAAAATATTGACAGTTCAAAAATGCGAACTTTATTGCATTGTGTGTGGCCTAAGTTTGGGCTGAAAACTGAAATGTATTACATTTTTACAAAATTTTGGAATATGTTTAATTACGTAGACCAATTTTAATAGATGTTTTCAATACAGATTTCAATCCTCTACAAATAGTTTCTAATGTCTTTTGATGTCAAATAATTAGGGAAGCTGGAATTTAACAGTTTAGAATTTTACATTGAGTTAATGCAAAATTGTGACGCATGTCAAAATTCTCAATGTATTTTAATTGTATTCATTTTCTTCGAATCCTGAGAAAACTAATAAATATTTTTGAAAAATTTAAACTCAGAATGAAAGACTACATCATTACCGAGGGCTGAAAGTCCCAGAAAACTTCTATAATATTTATTTTAATAAGTTACAGGGCTGAATTGAATATTAATTTGTTTTGTTGTATAATCCACGTTTACAATAATTATGTGATCTATTTGATGTAAAACCTATCATTTAGATAGTTATTATAAAAGTTTAGATAGATTTAAAATAATATAAACATTTAGACCTTAATAATTAGTACAATTTATGAATTAACATAATATGTAATCAGTTGTTTGTTGTTTGTTTATTTTATTATTTGTATGTCAGAATAAATATAATGTCAGATCAATCAAATACACTGCTCAACATGATCAAATCTTACTAAGAGTCGTATCAGTTTTTTTAGGAACCGGCTGTACATTATTTAATTATTAAAAATTATTTTTTAAATCGGTGCTTTTGCGAGCGGCCGAATTTTGCAAATCGCCCGGGCCTTGATTGTTGACCCTTTGCTTCGTTATCGAACGTATTCGCTACGTATACTAAACAGATACGAAACGAATACGTTCGATAACGAAGCGAAGGGTCTAAAATTGAGGCCCCGCCTCGCTTCAAATCCGCGCGCTCGGAAAATTTGTACGTAACTTGTATTAAATTTTGACAGAAAACAATTTAATAATATTACCGTTATAATATACAGTCTGTTTACCACTGTATTTGTTTTTTTTAATAAACTTTTATATGTGAAATCTAATTTCTGAAGAAATAATATTACAAAAATTATACATATAATAATAATAATGTTTTACTTCTTATTATACAATATAAAACTTTTTCTTCTTGTAGTGACTATCCGTTTTGGATGTTCGCCAACATCCAAAACGGATAGTCACTACAAGAAGAAAAAGTTTTATATTGTATAATAAGAATATTATACAATATAAAATTTTTCTTCTTGTAGTCAGGGCCCCCGCAAGGCTGATTGGCGCCCGCGTACGGGACATATTTTAGCGCATTTTAAATCTACTATATGTATAGAACTAATAAATATTTTTGAAAAATTTAAACCCAGAATGAAAGATTACATTATTACTGAGGCCGAAAAGTAACAGGGGTGAAAATTAAAGAGAAAATTCCACACCTGTAATTTTGAACCAATCAAAATACGTTATTTTGACAGATCACCATGGCAACGGAGGTATTTTATCGGAAATTTTTTGCTCGTGGGGTACCCAACAGCGAATTATAGTGGAAATTTTTTGACGTTTACAATAACAGAACATTTTTGACAGACTGGTTTTTATTTGTTTACATAATTTAAAATAAAACGCCAAAAAATAATTTTCTATCACTTGTAGTTACTCAAAACTTATGTAAAATTGAAGAATATACTATTTTCTATCTTGAAATGGTATTCCCATGCAACTACAATGAGTAGAAATTACGAATTTGAAAGCCTAAATAATTGCTGACAAAGCTATGGCGCGCTATTAATCTGTTCATGCAGCTTTGGATTTTCAAATGCAAATTTGGTGTGGAATTTCCTTACCGAATACCACGCGAAGTCAAATTAATATCCGGAAATTTTTTTTGATCATGAATATTTTTAGAAAATTTCCCTCGTCTGCGACTCGGGAAATTTTCAAAATATTCATGATCTCAAAAAAATTTCCGGAAATAATTTGACCTCTAGTGGTATTACTAGTGAAAATTTAGTGTAATTTTTAATAATTGCAAATATTTAATTCAAAAGAAACGTTTTATTTATTTTAAGGGACTTTCTGCCCTCGGCAATAATGTTATCTTTCATTCTGCGTTTAAATTTTTTAAAAATACTTATTAGATTTCACAGGATTCGAAAAAAATTAATACATTTAAAACACATTGAAAATTTTGACAGGCGACATTTTGCGCATTTCCCTTTAAATTTTTTGCAACATTAATGAAGCACCCTGCATATTAAATTAAAAATATATGTACAATGAAGTAAATAAACAATAATATTTTGTCATTTCAAAGTTTTCAAACAAATTTTATACAGGGTCTCTACATAACTAGGAACCATATGGGAAACTGTTTTATTATTAATTTTACGAGAAAAAGTTATTCTTCATAAAAAGTTCTGCATTGTCTAGAACTCAGAATGCAACCATCAAATATCAAATTTTATGAATCTTATACGAGGTATGTCAAAAAATATGAATTTCGGTCAAGAGCAAAGTACGTTTAGTTTTCACAATATTGAAAAGGTATTATGAAAAGTTGTTCAGCATTAAAAACTATGTTTTTATATTCAATTACATCCTTCTAATTGAAATATATTGTGATATAGAAAGGCACTTTACTCTTGATCAAAACTCATATTTTTTACATAGGCATATCTCATATAAAAGTGAAAATTTTTTATAGGATTTGATGGTTGCATCTTAGATTTTAGACCATGCAAAACTTTTTAGAAAGAACTTTTTATCGTACATTAATTGTACTTTTCAACAACGTTCTTTTCATTTAAATGAAAAAACCTTTTAGATATTTAATAAATATTAGAAAAAATGTGAGAAGTCTTTTATTATTAATAATTAGCCTGTTTCAGTTATTACAAATAATGTGATAACTCTTTTATTATTGTCAATTAATTAATCAATAACAATAAAAGAGTTATCGCAGTATTCGTAATAAATGAAAAGGGCGTTAGGTATATGTAATTTGAGAGAAAAAAAATTCAATTAAAAGGATGTAATTACATATTAAATCATAGTTTTTAATTAATTCCAAACAAATTTTCATAATAATAATTTTCGATATTGTGAAATATAAGGTACTCTTGATCGAAATTAATATTTTTGATACTCATAGGATTGACACAATTTTACATTTGGTTGCATTTTAGTATTTAGACTATGCAAAGCATTTTATGAAGAATACATTTTTTCCGTAAAAGTAATAATAAAAAAGTTTCCTATATAGTTCCAAGTTACGCAGACACAATGTCTTAATTATTTTCTTTTTTTTTTAATAAATTGTAAATTGTGGATTTTATTAGAGGAAACCCGATTATAACTATTTAAAATGAATTATTATTATTATTCTATGCAATGATTATGATACATACTTACCATTTTCACAATTAATTTAATTTTCACACCACTTAAAATAACAACAAATAAAAAAGATTGTCCAATATTTTTTACACGAAAACAAAAGTTTAAAATCATGGCAAAACAAACCCAACGGATATTGCAATAATAGTCGTAGGTAATTATTAACACCAATATAAAATAAAATTTTAAAACTTTAACTACAGGAAACCACCCGTTCACCAGTAAAGGTAAATAATGTTTGTGCCTAATAAACGCATAGACGAGAAAGGAAAAGATACTCAAGTCAAACACATAATCATAATTCCTACTAGAGTATTTGTTTACTTAAGGTTAATTATCATAAATTCGAGTAAAAGATTCACTTTATAGGAGTAAAACTGCTTGATCCAGCAAGTTGTGTTTTTGTTGGAGTAAAACTGCTAAGTTGCGTTTTATGGGTGTTAATTTATGTTTCTACTCGTCAAGGAGTGTGGTGTGATTTGATGTTTATTTGACTTTTTTGAGTGTCGCTTTAGTTTACAATAGGTTTGTTCTAGCAAACAGTCAAACTAGTCAGAAACCGTCAGCAAACAGTTGGTCAGTGAGAGAACATAATACAGTCACCAGTGCTGTCCCCTCTACTCGCGCTGGTCCACTATTCGCTGATGCTTTCAAACCGTTTGAAACTGATACTAGAACAAACCTAATATAAAATCGATTGGATGGTATGCCAAGCGTAATCCAATCTACTTCAAAGAAAAAAATTAGGAAGGAACAACAAAATGTATTATATTTTTGACGGAGTAAGTTCAACATTTCAGGACGGGAATAATTATTTTTTCTGTAATAACACAATATTTGATTTTTGAGATTTCTCTAGATGTTCATGAAATAATTGAAAATGTATATAAAAAATGATTATCTTATTTAAAATAAATATTTCTTATTTACCAAACCTGGTTTAGCGCCCCGTTAGGGTTACGCCCGCGTGCGCTGCACGCGTTGCGCGCCCGGTTACGGGGGCCCTGCTTGTAGTGACTATTCGTTTTGGATGTTTGGATTTGTGTTTGGATGTTCGCCAACATCCAAAACGGATAGTAACTACAAGAAGAAAAAGTTTTATATTGTATAATAAGAAGTAACATTATTATTATTATATTTATATAACAATGAGAAAATTAAAAATAGTTATATATTTCACATATATGTATCATTTTTGTAATATTATTTCTTCAGAAATGAGATTTCACATATAAAAGTTTATCAAGAAAAACAAATACAGTGGTAAACTACTATACTAGTGGTAAACTTATTATAATGGTAATATTATTAAATTGTTTTCTGTCAAAATTTAATAAAAGTTACGTAAACATTTTCTGAGCGCTCGGATTTGAAGCGAGCCGGGCGATTTGCAAAATTCGGCCTCTCGCAAAAGCACTGATTTTAAAAATAATTTTTAATAATTAAATGTAATTATATTGTATAATAATTTTTATTTTAAGATAATATAAGTCTCTCTTTAGTCAATGACTGTAAAATAATTTCTTAATTGTTATAAATAAAGGCACTACGATTTAAGAAAAAAAAAACAATTATCTCGGCTTCAGTTGGTTGTACAAAATTTTTATTTTTTTATAAATCTTCGTTTCGTCTTCAGCAACTTTAATCTGTAAGTTAGAAACTCATAGGATGTACAGGGCCGCTTCAGCTCTAAATGTTTATAACGAAATTTGCCCCCTTATTTTCAAACCCAAAAATTAGAGGTTTAAAAATGTTTTACGCATTTATTTACATCAGAATATAAAAATATAACTCTTTAGAAGGATATTGGATGTTTCACCAACTCTCTACGATTTTTTTTTCAAAAAGTTACAGCCTTCGACATTTGACCTCTTGGGATAAACAATTTATAATATCTAAGCAACAAATTCGTTAATCTGGCTTTACAATTTTTTTTATGTTTGGAATTGAAAGATCTTCATTTTGAAACTTTAAAAAATATAAAAAAAATGATTTGTAAAATAAATAATGCAATTGTAAAAAACGGCCATTTTGGAACTTTCGCAGGCTGTTTTGCAATAACCAATAAACGAAATTAAACTTACCATAGCTCAAATTGTACGTTTTTTTAATTTACTACAACTTTCTATTAAAAAGTTTTTCTCTAAAATCAATATCCTAAGCTGCAAAATTAAAAATCTTTAAAAATTGCAAATTTAACAAATGAAAATCGCATTATAAAAAAAAGCGCACAATATTTTTGGTTACATTTTAGTAGAAGTTATTCCTGGCATCGTCCTTTACAACACCTGATAGGTTTCAAAAATTCCTGAATTATATCACGTTTTTTCACCCACAGCCTGGGGTACTAGTAAATTAGGAGAAGTTCACAACTTCCAAACACCCACTATTTAAGTGGGTAGGCGCAAAATTTTGGCTCCAATGCTTTTTAAATGCATTTATTTTTTTGAATTCTGAGAAAACTAATAAATATTTTTGAAAAAATTAAACTCAGAATGAAAGATTACACCATTTCTGAGGGCCAAAAGTCCCTTTCAAACAAAAAGTTTCTTTTGAATGAGATATTTGAAATTAAAAATCACACTAAATTTTCTCTTTTTTTTTCACCCCTGTGACTTATTAAAATAAACATAGAAGTTTTCATGGACTTTCGGCCCTCAGTAATAAAGTAGTCTTTCATTCTGCATTTAAAATTTTCAAAGATACTTAGTTTTCTCAGGATTCAAAAAAAATTAATGCATTGGAGAGGAAATTTTGCGCCTACCCCCTTAAGCGATAGTGATGTAAAAAAGTACCTACGTGACACAAAGTATTAAAAATTTACGAAAACAAATTAAAAACAAATACCCACTCTAGACATAAATGAGACAAGAAAAGAAAGAGACAAGTACTGAAAACTATTACCATTACCTTTTAAATACAAATCATTAAAGTCACAAATATTGTATTCTACCTAAAAACTAAAAGTAGGTACCGAAAGTAACTACTATAAAGTACCAGGTATTGATAGTTAAAGTAACGAATATTTGCGATGAGTAACGTTACAAGTATTCAGAAGTAATGAAAATTTACATCACTATTAAGTGAACAATTCAGTTTTTTATAATTAAAAACTATGTATGTTACACAGGGGGTATAAGAATGTTAGAAAGCTAAGTGTCCATTTGAGACCAAATAGTGCAGTCTAGAGACAGCACTCACTGAATAAAAGTAAATATGAACTTGCTAAAAAATGAGTGCGCAACATTGGACCGATGATGAAATTTTGGAATTAATTTCTCTTTACAAATAAACAGAATTCTTATGAAATGTTAACCACAAGTTATACAGAAACCGCGAACAAAAAAATATTTGTATGATGAGTTTTCAATGAAAGGGCCTAGCCGAGTAAGATGATGAAAAGTGCCCCCAAGTCGATTCGAATTCCATATAGGTCAACGTTTAGCATACATAGTGAAACTAACTTTCTGAAATTTTTAGCCCCCTATGTGGTCATGTGACCCACCTAGAGCCTAATTAGGGTTTGTATGTTTTTATTTTTTATCTCGGCCACATCGAGAACTAGCGAAAAACTTTAAATAAAAAAAGTTGTAAGCTTTAAAAAGTTCTGTCCGAATTTTTTTTTTAATTTTTGGCGGGAAATTTAAATTTTAGAACGATTTTAAAATTTTAAATGAGTATAAAAAAATAACTACATTCGTTTTCGCGAAAAAAAAATATATAATGTGTATTTTTGCATAAGTAATATTTCACGCTGCATTTTTTTAAAATTGGTAAAACACACCTTTAAAAATAAAAAATCGCATTTTTTCGGTTTTTTTTTCGTTTTTGATATAATTTTATATATATTTTTCAAAAAAGATAACACCGTCACTATAATAGGTAAAAAACTGAAAAATAATTGGGGTTTGCTGAATAAAAATTTTTTGTAATGCCATCCATTTTCAAGATACAGGGCGTTGAAGAAAACAAAATTTTACACATTTTTTACGATTTTGCCGAAACTACTGGCAACATTGTAATAAAATTTGGCGAGTTTTACGAGGTAGTTGTTGTGCATTTTTTGACATAAAATTAAGAATTTTATATTTATCATTGGCGCGCATAGGGGTAATGGTCTGAACTTTTTAAAGAAAAAAGATAGTATGCCACTGACATATTTCAAATTAACAATCGTTTTTGAATTCCCCATTCAATTGGTGACAAAAAATCTATCTTCCTATTTTTTCATACACCGCGCCATTTTTATTCAAAAAATAAAACATCTTAACCCTTACAAAGTATTCGAACTTCTATGAAATAAAATACTACTATTAGTAGTTTCTACACCTACATAACTTCGTACATCCATTATAAAAACTAATTCGAATACTTTGGAAGTGTTAAGATATTTTATTTTTTGCAGCAAAACGGCGCCACGTATGAACAAATGAAAGATAGTTTTTTTATCGCAAATTGAACGAGGAATTCAAAAATGATTGTTAATTTAAAATATATCAGTGGCGTACTATCTTTTTTCTTTGAAAAGTTCAGACCATTACCCCTAAGCGCGCCAATGATGAATATCAAATCCTTAATTGTATGTCAAAACATGCTCAATAACTACCTCTTAAAACCCGCCAAGTTTTATTACAATGTTGCCAGTAGTTTCGGCAAAATCGTAAAAAATGTGTTAAATTTTGTTTTCTTCAAAGCCCTGTATCTTGAAAATGGATGGAGTTACAAAATATTTTTATTAAACAAACCCCAATTATCTTTCATTTTTTTACCTACTCTAGTAACAGTGTTACCTTTTTTGAAAAAGATGTATAAAATTGTATCAAAAAACGAAAAAAAAAACCAAAAAATGCGGTTTTTTATTTTTAAAGGTGCATTTCACCAATTTTAAAAATTTGAAAAATTTCAGGGTGAATCGGCAAAATTGTAAAAAATGAGTTAAATTTTGTTTTCTTCAAAGCCCTGTATCTTGAAAATGGATGGAGTTACAAAATATTTTTATTAAACAAACCCCAATTATTTTTCATTTTTTTACCTACTCTAGTAACAGTGTTACCTTTTTTGAAAAAGATGTATAAAATTGTATCAAAAAACGAAAAAAAAAAAACCAAAAAATGCGGTTTTTTATTTTTAAAGGTGCATTTCACCAATTTTAAAAATTTGAAAAATTTCAGGGTGAAACATTATGCAAAAATACACGTTATATATTTTTTTCGTGAAAACGAATGTCTATTTTTTTATTGTTATTTGTACAGGAATGTTATTTTTTTATACTCATTTAAAATTTTAAAATCGTTAAAATTTTTAAATCGTTAAATCATTTAAAATTTAAATTTCCCGCCAAAAATTAAAAAAATTTTTTTCGGACAGATCTTATTAAAGCTAACAACTTTTTTATTTAAAGTTTTTTGCTAGTTCTCGATGCGGCTGAGATAAAAAATAAAAACATAAAAACCCTAATTAGGCTCTAGGTGGGTCACATGACCACCTAGGGGGCTAAAAATTTCAGAAATAGTTTCACTATATATGCTAAGCTAAACTATGACCTATATGGAATTCGAATCGAGTTGGGGGCACTTTTCATCATCTTACCCGGCTAGGCCCTTTAATAAATATGATAAATCAATTTGATGATTCACCCATTTTTTCATCCAAGACTTCTTTTTCTTTTCACTGTTTATTTTTTGTTTTTGTGCAAAACAAAGTACAAAGCCAGTGCCTGACGCCAATCAATTTTGAAGATTAAGGGCCGGTTGTTCTAACGCTAATCAGCATTGATTACTATCAAATACTTAAGTACTGTCACAACTGTCAATGTCAACTTTGGTTGGGTTGCCGAAAACATAATTATTGATGACAATTATGAAATTAGTTAATCAATTATGTTAATAATTGTTATGTTAATTGACTAACTAATCTCATAATTATAATTAACTATGTTTTTAGCAACCCAACCAAAGTTGACATTGACAGTTGTGACAGTAATTAAATATTTGATAGTGATCAATGTTGATTAGCGTTCGAACAACCGGCCATGTGACACACAATGGGCTGTGTGTTGACTCTCTAGTTGACACGGCATTGTCTTGGTCTCGAAACTAAAGTCACCAGCGAGTCTCCCATGCTGATCTTGAGACTGTATCTCAAATGGACAACACCTCGAGACCAATCTCGAAATTTTATCTCAAATGGACAGTTAGCTTAAAGTGGGACATCCCACAAAAAAATTGGGAAATACTGTTTTAAATAACATACTAAAATTATCAATTACCAAATTACTTTCAACATATTCTTTACTACATGAATTTACATTCATTTTCAGAATGTTGATACCTATATTCATATATGGATAGAGTTATTCGAAAAGGAACCAAGCGACAAATTCGAGAATATTAAGAAATTACCACCAACCGATTTCTACTGGAGTATATTGAATATTCTAAAAATATCTAAGCCCCAGAACGACTCCAACGACATCTATTAACAAGAACACCAAGCGCCAACAACAACGATTTATAATTTAAACTAAACTTCTAACGTAATTTTCATTCGTGACAAATTCGAGAATATTTAAGAAATTACCACCAACCGATTTCTACTGGAGTATATTGAATATTCTAAAAATATCTAAGTCCCAGAACGACTATAACGACATCTATTAACAAGAACACCAAGCGCCAACACCAACGATTTATTTTTTAAACTAAACTTCTAACGTGATTTTCTCCGAACTACTAAATAGGCGCTTGGTTCCTTTTCGAATAACTCTATCCATATATCAACTTAAAACCTCCGAATATTCCTGTTGATTTTCATGAAATTCATTCTCGCAGATTTCTTAGTACAGTGTAACCTCGATTATCCGTCAGGGCACCGGACCAAGGGTATGACGGATAATCGAAAAGACGGTTAACAGAACATTAACAAAACTTAATTGATCAAACACCTAAGTGACACAATCAATGTTCGAATTTGAATCAAATTTAATTATGATGACACACAGATATTGACTGTAATAATTAATTATTGTGTTGTGCATTTTTATCTTCGGCTTGCGATTCTAAAAATAGAACTCTAAAAGCACTGTATCATTTATCACCTATTTAAATTGAAATTTAATCCAGAGCCCTGAATAAGAACAAAAATTATTTACATAAAAAATGCGGTGGTTGCATAACTGCACCTGTACATTTCAACGAATTTCGTTTGGCTTATCGCAATGCTCAAACAAAATGAATTGATGACTAAATTTTTACTTATGTAGTCAATATAACTTATGTAGGTTTGGACCCTGACGGTTAACAGAGGTGACGGTTAATAGAGAGACAGATAATCGAGGTTCCACTGTATGTTAAAAAAATCTTTATTCCTTACCTATGCTATATTCCTCTAGTTCTTTTTTTAGTGAAACTGGAATTTCATGAATTGCATCTTCTAATATGTGGTTTTCTATTTTAATATCATTTAAACAATACTCATTAGGTCGAGGTTCCTGAGTACTGTATTCAAAGAGGTGTTCTTCTACTTCAGATTTAACTTCTGTTTTATAATATGTGTTTGAAGAATCTTCTTCATCTTTAATGCATGTTATTATTTTTTCCTTTTTAGCATCTTTATACTCTCCATATTCCATGATGAATAACTTATTTAAAACACTGAATAATACTTCTTATTTGCTGTTATATTTAATAATACAATAATATAAACAAATATCAATAATAAACATAAACATTTCAAATGTATGACAAATGACATAAATTACAGTAACAGTAAAGACATCTGTCACTGTCACAACAACAGAGTTGGCCAACCGACATTAAGTGACAACTGTTGGCCAACAAAATAACTAAGTTGTGATCGGAAAATAACTTGTTGTCTTATTAAATTTATTTTTAATAGAAAAATTCGACCAACCTCTCTCTTCTTTCATTGCGCTTGTTAAGTTTATGTTCTCTAATCACAGCTTCACATTTCCCTTTGTCTAGTACAGGGGTCACCAATTATATTTCCTGAGGGTCCCTTTCGGAAACCCATTGATAGGTTTGTTCCAACATAAACTTTTGGACGGTCCAGAAACCGTCACGAAACTACTTGTAGCGTTTGTTGTGCGCATGTTCGTAATTGTATCGCCCAGTTATCGTCCCATGACGGTAATTTGGAAACCGATGTTGGAACGGTTACCTGACTGATAACTGATTTATCTATTAATATGTATATTGTTGTTGGTATATCCAATGATAAAAGCTAAAGACGTATGCCGTAGATATAGTAATATTATGTGACACATGACAAAAGCTCTAAACAAATGACAATCAATGAAAAACCCTATTTCCCGATTACTGAAATGATCATCACGAAACCGTCACTAAAAGATCACAATTCTTGTTGGAACAGTGGGAAGGACGATCCGATGACGATCATATTTTTGTTGGAACGGATTTTGTTTACTGCGCAGGAGCGTTACCGTTTCGTGACGGTTTTCGGTCGTGTTGGAACAAACCTAATATATTGCGCATCTCGAAGAGAAGGGAGTCGTGACGTAACTGGAGACCCAAGTTCGTAATGGTTCGTAATGTCCGAATGATTTCCGATTAGTTTGAATTGCTCGCGGTTGTATAGTCCAGGCTGTATGAGGTTTGTTCCAACACGACCAAGAACCGTCAGATTACCGTTTCGTTACTAGATAATTAACGTTCCATGGGTTCCATGGGAACGAAATAATACGTTCCATGGTACTGCGCAGGACGGTGATCGTTACATGTACGGTTCTCAGTCGTGTTGGAACAAACCTATGGTCGCCCCCGTTAGGTAAATTATTCCGATTCGATTTTTTTGCACAAACTTACTAAAAAAAAGAGTTCCTTATAACAAATCCGCAGGGTGCCGGGAGGTGCCGCGGTCAGAAAATTGTTTAAACAATTCTTTTTAAACAAATTCAAAAAATCCGTTTTTCACTTCGGACAATTTTTTTTAGATTCTATGGGTTATTATGAGCAAAAAAGGTTTCTTCTCTTGTGATTTTTCTCTAAAATTTATTTTTGTCGAGTTATACGCAATTTAATATTTGAAAAACGCGAAAATTGCCATTTTCGAGGCTTAATAACTCAGTTAAAAATTATTGCTATGAAAGTTAGAAAGTGACCAAATCAAAGTTTAAAGTCCACCCTACAAGATCCTGAAGAAATTGTTGTCATTATTTTTATTACTAAGCTGTTATTTTTAACTATTAACAATGAGCGCTAACTGCATACAGGCCGACGTCAATAGTGAGTGCGAAAGAGATACACCATTCCTGCCGTCTAATGGTGCATCTCACTTGCACTCACATTGACGGCCGCCTCACTTAGAGCTCATGGTTAACAATTAAAAATAACAGCTCAGTAATAAAATAATGATAAAATTTCTTCAGAATCCTGTAGGGGGGCTTTCAACTTTGATTCAGTCACTTTTTGACTTTCATAATAATAATTTTTAACCGAGTTATTAAGCTTGAAAGTGGCCATTTTCGCGTTTTTCAAATTTTAAATCGAGTATAAGTCAACAACAGTCAATTTTAGAGAAAAATTACAAGAGACCTTAATAAAATGCAAATGCAAAAATTACAAGCTCATAATGACCTAAAGAATAAAAAAAATTATACGCAGTGAAAAAATTTATTTTTTTGAATTTGTTTAAAACAATTGTTTAAACAATTTTCCGACCGCTGCACCTCCCGGCACTGTGTATTTGTTATAAGGAACTCTTTTTAAGTGAGTTTGTGCAACAAAATCGAATCGGAATATGTTACCTAACGGGGCGACGATAGAGCCTGGACTATTCGCTGCGAGCGTTAACAAAGTGTCAAAGCAAAATCGACCGACCTGCTCATGGTGGCGGTTTTTTGAAATTTTATAAGGACGCTTTGTGTATGTTTAAATGAAACATTAAAAAAAATACCGTGTCACGCTAGTGATATTATGTATTAATATAAACAGAAAATAGAAACGCACTTAATCTGATATAAATTCTTCACTTTCCAATATTGATTATCAGTTTGATTTTGTATACATAACCTCACTATCGCAGTTTATGTCAATAAATACTTATTAACGAAAAATAAAATATTTTGTTGCACTATAAATTACAGTATAAATTAATAACTAATGAAATCTAACAATTGTATTCGGTTATTATCACTACAAAATAAAATATTCAAGTTTAACAAAATAATCCCATAAGACTCAATGTTAAAACGTCCTTACAAAATCTGACAGCGTGTCACGGGACTGTAAGTAGAGGGGAGACGCACGGAGCCAATAAGCTAATAACAAGAATTAAAATTCCGGTCTCCAGTTACGTCATGCGATGCGCGAACTCGGACGTATTTGCGCTACCGGAAGCTCCTATCTTGTTATTTATAGTATCATGCGGAAACCTATGGCACTTCCAGTGTCCGAAGTTAACACTACCTGTCTGGTTGTTCCAATTCGGTAAACAAATCAGAAGGGTGCAGTGCGAAATTTTTAGACAGAAATTGTTTTTAACAGTTTTTTAATAAATCCAAAACATCACCTTTTTTGCTCCCGAAAATATAAATTTAGCATTTTTGGGTCATCTTAAACAAAAAAGATTTTTTGTCATTTTTCTCAAAACTTGATAGATTTCAAGTTTTAAGCGATTTATAAACTGAAAAATTCGAAAATAAGCATTTTCGAAGCTTGAAAATGCATGTGTACATTATTATTTTTGCGGTTGTCAAGTGCCTAAATTGAAGTTTAAACATTCAATTTCAAGATCTTGATGAGTTATCGGAGTTTATTTCAATTTCGACCGTTTGTTTTTATTGGAGTATTTAATTAGCACATTAGCAATAATTAATTGAATAAATAAATAAATCATTAAGAAAAAATATGTTAATAATAAATTATAAAATTTTAAATAATGTGAAGTATTTTTTGGGCATTTTTTGCATAAGTACGTATAATAAGTATAATAAGTGCGACAGAGACGCACCATAAATTGCGATGTGCGGCGACATGAGTGGACTCGCATAATTAAGAAAAAAAAACAACGGTCTATATTAAAGTAAGTCCCGATTACTCGTTATAATCTTGAAATTGAATTTATAAACTTCAATTTACGCACTTGGCAACCTGAAAACTAATAATTTACATATGACTTTTCAAACCTCGAAAATGCGTAGGTATTTTCACATTTTTCAGATTTTAAATCCTTATAACTCGAAAACCATCAACTTTTGAAAAAAATGACAAGAGACCTTTTTTTTTAAATACAATTTTCAGGGCTAAAAGGTAATTTTGAATTTGTATAAACATATTGTTTTACCCGGCATCCTGGGCCCCTTCTGATTTGTTTAAGGGGACATTTTTTAACAGAAATCCACACAAAAAACCGAATCAGAAAATTTGTCATTCTTTACAAAATTAAATTATCAGTGAGAAAAATGACATTTTTTATTATGTACAACCTGTCTGAAGTTTGGAGGGAGTTTGGTGCAATTGATTCTCATTTAGGAGTTGAGATATCTATCTGTTAGCTAAGATCTGTACGATTTTTAATAAAGTTCATTCTTGATAAATCGGCTTCGCACACATAAGCTGAGTCAAACATAATATACAATTTCATGGCGAAACATTTTCAAAATTTTCAAACGCTATTATATTCTGAATTTAATGACGGTCCGCACAAAAGTAGCTCACGGTCCGGATGCGGACCGCAGTCCGCTAATTGGTGAACCCTGGTCTAGTACTTTGGTATTAAGCATGATACTATAGGTTTGTTCCAACACGACCGAGAACCGTCACGAAACGGTAACGCTCCAGGGCCTCGATTTTTGACCCTTCGCTTCGTTATCGAACGTATTCGCTGCATATACTAAACAGATACGAAGCGAATACGTTCGATAACGAAGCGAAGGGTCAAAAATCGAGGCCCTGCGCTGTAAACAAAATCCCGTTTCAACAAAAATATGATCGTCATCGGATCGTTCTTCCCACTGTTCCAGTTCCAACAAGAATTGTGATCTTTCGGTGACGGTTTCGTGATAATCATTTCAGTAATTGGGCCATAATCGGGCAAATGCATGTGCTGATTGGACTGACTTACGCACTAGGATTTAATTCTTTAAATTTTTTTAGCCTTTTTGCAAATCGAAAGCGGAAATCGTGATCGACTAAAAGCACACAAGCTGTCACCAACAAAAATGACAAATGATAATGATAGATAAATCAGATATCAGTCAGATAACCGTTCCAGCATCGGTTTCCAAATTACCATCATGGGACAATAACTGGGCGATACAATTACGAACATGCGCACAACAAACGGTACAAGTAGTTTCGTGACGGTTTCTGGACCGTCCAAAAGTTCATGTTGGAACAAACCTTATAAATAAGATAATATATTGCACATCCGGAAGTCGTGACGTAAGTGGAGACCGGCAAGTTCGTAATGGTTCGTAATCATTCGTAATGTCCGATTAGTTTGAATTGTTCTCGGTTGTAAGCTAAGTGTATTTTATATTTTATCTTTGACAGTTATTTTGATAGGAATATCTACACTAAATATTTTTCGAATACATTTAAGTTTAATGTAATTTTGCTAATTAAATAATTTCATCACAGAATGCATACAAATCCCATTTAACTTTAACAAGAATTCAAATTCAACTTCGGGTCTCCAGTTACGTCATTATGCGCGAACTCGGATGTATTTTCGCTACGGAAAGATACTATCTCGTTATTTATAGTATCATGCTATAAATAACAAGATAATATTGCACATCCTGAAGTCGTGACGTAACTGGAGACCGGCAAGTTCGTAATCATTCGTAATATCCGATTAGTTTGAATTGTTCTCGGTTGTAAGCTAAGTGGATTTTATATTTTATTTTTGACAGTTATTTTGACAGGAATCTCGACACTAATTTTTTTTCGAATATATTGTAGTTTAATGTTATGTTGCTAATTGAATAATTTCATCACAGAATGCATACAAATCCCATTTAACTTTAACAAGAATTCAAATTCAACTTCCGGTCTCCAGTTACGTCATCATGCACGAACTCGGACGTATTTGAGCTACGGGAAGATACTATCTCGTTATTTATAGTATCATGGTTTTTAGGACAGTTTTACATTATGCTATTTTCATGCTAGACAATATAGGGGAGTGCAATTAGAACGAAAATATGCATTGTTTCGGAAAAATTCAAACAAGCTTATATTTTTCTAAAACTTTTTTTGTTAGTTTATATACATGTTAAAGTAAAAGGTTCTACTCGCAGATTTGGCCGCTAATTTATTAATTGTTTAAACAATAACAATTCATCATTTTACTTTGATCAAATATGTTTCTATTTTGTTTTTGATTATGCTGAATCCGAATATGGCATTACAAATTAAAAATTCTTATACAGAAGCTCTTATACAGTATGTCTGAAGTCTGAGTAGCTAGGAACTACATGCAAAACTTTTTTATTATCAATTTTACGAAAAAAGTTATTCTTCATAAAATGCTCTGGATAGTCAAAAATTTAAAACTCAACCGTCATATATCAAATTTTATCAATTTTATACGAGTTATGTCAAAAATATAAATTTCGTTAAAGAGTAAAGTACCTTCTTATTCCAGAATATCAAGAAATGCTATTCTGAAAAGTTGTTTGAAATTAAAAACTATGTTTTAATATACTAGTCGGAGAGATAGAAGCGGATTTTGTGCGTGATAAGTAATATGGAAAAACTATACGGGGATATGTTAAATTAGTTGTGTACATGACTTTCACCAACGGCCGGAAACCAGAGTCGGGGCCGAGTGTAGTTATAAGGGGTCAAATTCGCGGTTTTTATTATTTTTTTTGTGACGCTCATGATCGAGATAGTGCACCAAAATTTGGAAATAAGTAGGTCATGACGTAACTAAGTAAAATCGCTAGGGGGAACGCTGCGTGGCCGACAAAGGGGTGGGGGTAGGGGTGAATATAAAAAATATAAAGGGTTTTTTGCGACGTTCGTGATTGGGATAGTGGACCAAAATTTGGGAATAAGTAGACCATGACATTACTAAGTAAAATCCCCAGAGGCGGAAACCAGAGTGGGGAACGAGGGTAATTATAAGGGGTCAAAGTCGCCGTTTTTATTATTTTTTTTGTGACGCTCATGATCGAGATAGTGCACCAACGAGATGTGTAACTAAGTAAAATCTCCAGGGGTGGCACGCTGCGTGGCCGACAAAGGGGTGAGGCAGGGGTAAATACAAAAAATATAAGGGGTTTTTTGCGACGTTCGTGATTGAGAGAGTGCACCAAAATTTGGGAATAAGTAGACCATGACATAACTAAGTAAAATCCTCAGAGCCGGAAACCCGAGGTGGGGGACGAGGAGAGTTATAAGGGGTCAAAGTCGCCGTTTTTATTATTTTTTTTTGTGACGCTCATGATCGAGATAATGCACCAACATTTGGGAATAAGTAGGTCATGAGGTAACTAAGTATAATATCCAGGGGTGGAACGCTGCGTGGCCGATAAAGGGGTGGGGGTGAGTGTGAATATAAAAAATATAATGGGTTTTTTGCGACGTTCTAGATTGAGATACTGCACCAAAATTTGGGAATAAGTAGACCATGACTTAGCTAAGTAAAATCCCCAGAGCCGGAAACCAGAGTTGGGGATGAGGGTAGTTTTAAGGGGTCAAAGTCGCAGTGTGTATTATTTTTTTGTGACCTGGTACAACATTTGTCCCCCACGCAGCGTTCCGCCCCTGGAGATTTTACTTAGTAATTTCATGATCTACTTATTCCCAAATTTTGGTGCACTATCTCGATCACGAACGGCAAAAAAACTCCCATATATTTTTATACTCACCCCTGCCTACCACCTCTGTACCCTAAGCAGCGTTCCGCCCCTGGAGATTTTACTTAGTTACGTCATGACCTACTTACTCCCTAATTTTGGTGCACTATCTCCATCATGAGCGCCACAAAAAGAAATAATGAAAACCGCGAATTTTACCCCTTATAACTACCCTCGTCCGCCACTCTGGTTTTCGTCTCTGGGGATATTACTTAGTTATGTCATAGTCTACTTATTCCCAAATTTTGGTGCACTATCTCAATTACGAACGTCGCAAAAAACCCCTTACATTTTTTTATATTCACCCCTGCCCCATCCCTTTGTCGGCCACGAAGCGTTCCACTCCTGGAGATTTTACTTAATTACATCATGACCTACTTATTCCCAAGTTTTGGTGCACTATCTCGATCATGAGCGGGACAAAAAAAAAAATAATAAAATACGGGACTTTGACCCCTTATAACTACTTTCCTCTCCCACTCTGGTTTCCGGCTCTGGGGATTTTACTTACTTATGTCATGGTCTACTTATACCCGAATTTTGGTGCACTATCTCAATCACGAATATCGCAAAGCCCCTTATATTTTTTATATTCACCCCTACCCCCACCCCTTTGTCGGCCATGCAGCGTTGCTCCCCTAAATATTTTCCTTAGGTACGTGAGGACCTACTTATTCCCAAATTTTGGTGCACTATCTCGATCATGAGCGTCATTAAAAAAATAATAAAAACCGCGACTTTGACCCCTTATAACTACTCTCGGCCCCCACTCTGGTTTCCGGCCGTCGGTGAAAGTCATGTACACAACTAATTCAACATATCCACGTATAGCTTTTCCATATTACTTATCACGCACAAAATCCGCTCCCAGCTCTTAGACTATACAATTTTATACTATATAATCGAAAAAAAATTTCAATTTTTTCTCAAATTACGGATACCCATCATCATTTTATTACAATTATTATAAGTAGTTTATTATCAATTTTACGAAAAAAAGTTATTCTTCATAAAATGCTTTACCTGGTCTAAAATCTAAGATACAACTAAATTTTACACGAGGTATGTAAAAAATATAAATTTTACTTAAGAGTTAAGTGCCTTTATTATTCACAACATTTTAATTAGAAGGATGTAATTGGACACTGAAACATACTTTTTAATTCCAAACAACTTTTCTTAATAACAATTTTCGATATTGTGAAATATAAAGGTACTTTACTCTTGAGTGAAATTCATATTTTTTGACATAACTCGTATAAAATTAGTAAAATTTGACAGTTGATGGTTGCATCTTAGATTATATACGATGCAGAGTATTTTATAAGGAATGCCTTTTTTTCATAAAACTGATAATAAAAAAGTTATCAATAGGTTTCAAGTTACGCAGACATACTGTATAAGAGCTGAAAAAAAAATTTTTTGTTGAACATTTATTATTGCTGAAGCTTATTATTAAATGTATTTTAGGTAAGTTTTATAGAAAAAAGTTTTGATCACTTTGCATAAACATTTTTTTAACTGGTAATTTTCGGTTTTTGTATTACATTTTTGTTATCTTTCTTAATTTTCTCAAAAAGAAATAGTTGATTTCATTTCTAAAGTAAAATAATTTAGTGCATTTTAAAGATTACATCCTAAGCTTTAAAATAACACCTATAAAACTGTAACTAAGTCTGTTCAAACTAGAGTAATACCGTCTTAAAGTGCTGGTAATTCTGTAAAACTACGAAGTTTTCAAAAATTACATTTTTTGAGACGTTGTATCATTTGAATTAAATTTTTGAGATTTTTTTTTAGAGAAACATCGTTTAATAAGATGTCTGAAAGGTAAGCTGTGTAAATTGAGAGTTTTATAAGAAAAATTGTATTAGTTACACATTTTTAAATAATTTTTAAACCAAATTCATGTAAGTCTCACTTTCCGCCCACACCATACTTATGCCCATACATTTTATTTCTTTTTATTACAACCATAAGATAGCTAAATTATTCTTCTTTCATGGTCAATTTATAAAATTTCATTTGATCTATTAGTTAAAGAATTACATTAAAATAACTCAACCGTGCACTTCGCCGTACGCTAGTTTACAGTGCGCCAATGTTTGTGAGAAGGGTGACTTTAGAGTTATAAATAAAAAATTATAGAAGCTACAGATTTAATTTTAGAAAAATCTTTATACAAGGTTTTCTTTGTAGAATTTTCTGAATTTTTCAACGGTCAAGTCAGTTTTTTCTATAATTTATATTTTCGGAGTTATTTAAAAAAATATCAAATTTCGCAGTTCATTTGTTTAATAAAAAATGAAGCACCCACTTCTCGAGTAGAACTTTTTGATATGTTGTTTATTAAACATTTCTTAATGCAATTACAAAAAGTTCTATCTTGTTTGATTTTTTCCGAAGTGAAAATCTATATGCACTCCCCTAAGAGCATTTCCTATTTCCATGCAATTCCTGTGCTAGACGAAAAATTAAAACATGTTCTATTTTTCATGCTATTTTGATGCAAGTTCTGACCTCTGCTGGAATAAATTTAAACTACTATAAATGGAATAAACACACCAGAAAATTGTTGATTTGAATGGAATTTGGTCACTACATATTAAGAAATTTTTAATAAATTTCAGCATTATGAGTACATAAAAATATTTTAAATCAAATCGGTAATTTCTGTTCCTCAATTGAATGTTTGTTTATACCATTTATATCGACCATTTTCCTGCATTCGACCTGCCATCTATATTCCGTTTCAATCGCGAATTTACAGTTAAGAATAAAACTTAGGTAACCTTATTGTGTAAATTTAAATGTTATTTATTGAAAGTAATAATAATTTGTGATTTATAGTTTATTACATTTTTATACTATTATTTCCTGTTTTCTGATAGGAGTAAAATGTATTTTGCCTTAAATAAATTACACACATTCTTCTTTTTGTCAATAAATTAATTCAATTTTTGTTTTAATTTATGTTTTATGTTCAATTTTTGTTTTAAATAATTATGGTAATGTTTATATTACTGAATAGAGAATTGAATTACCTTTTGCCCAGATCGGTGACGTCACCACGTCCAGATCGGTGACGTCACTAGTATGATATATATGCCAAAAAGTCGCAATTTAAAAATAAAAATTAACTTGTTTCGAGACTTTTTTCCAAAATCGTCCATTCTCGAGAAAATGAATTTATTCCAACCTTTACGTGCTCACTGTATAATTCCCGTTTCATGCCTGCTTGTCCGTCCGTCTGTCTGTCCGCTAAATATATGCAACGTTATTAGAACTGATAGAATGACAAATTAGGCGTCGAGTGAATTCTTAAAACTAAAGAATGGTAATAAAGGTGAGAAATTTAACCTCTGACTTCCAGTTCCAGAGTTGTAACTGGAAGTACTGTTTTAAAGTTACCAAAATAGTACAAGCAATATATTACTCGACGCATCTTAGCAAAACGTAAATAAATATAAAAAGTTTCCCATATGATTTCTAGTTCATCATCATCATCTTGGTGCTACAGCCCTTAGAGGGCCTCGACCTTCTCAAGCTTTCTACGCCATTCTGTTCTGTCCCTTGCTTGCATTTTCCAGTTGCCGACTCCGATCTTCGCATTATCTCCCTGTTTGTATATCATTTCCGGTTAAAAAGATGTAATCGGAAGTGCCACATTGTAGTCACAGAAATAGTACATAGTCCATTCTTTCACGGTTTTTGCTCTAAATTTTAAAGAACCGCTTGGATTGACAAACAATTTGGCATACGTATAGCTTATATGTCAAAGAAACAAAGTGATATTGTGCCGATGTGTGCTTTTGCCCTGGGGGTGACTTTCACCCCCTCTTGGGGGTGAAAAAATATATGTCCAAAATAAGTCCGGAAATGGGTAAACTGACTAATTTTAAGTAACTTTTGCTCTATAGAGCTTTTTCGTCAAGTCAACACTTTTCGAGTTATTTGCGAGTGAATATGTTCATTTTTCAACAAAATAACCACATTTTTAGACGGTTTTTCGCAAATAACTCAAAAAGTAATTATTTTGTCGAAAAAAAGTTCTTAGCGAAAATATAGTCTATAAAAAAGTAAAAAAAAAATGGTGTACACGTTAGGTCTCTGGATCTCGTAGAACCAGAGTTATAGCCAATGAAAAATAGATTCATATTCACCAAATTTCACATAAAATATTTCGACGTAAAATATCCAAAAAATTAAGCACTTTTTGGGAAAAACCCATTATAACTTTTTTAAAGTGTTTAAAAAAGTCAGATTTGCTTTTCTGAATATCAGGTATTTTTTTGTTTTTCTTTTAGACAAAAATTGATTGAGATTTGGTGTTTCTAAATTTGCATACATTCGTGATCAGTGACTCGTTCAACCCCTTTTAACTACAGCCCCTTCAATAATAAGGACTTTGAACCGATAAAACTTACAGATCATATAAACAATATATACACGAGTCAAGAAACTTGCGAAGTCGTAACGATTAAGTTCATTTAAGATACTAATTAGGGGGTGATTTTCTCGATTTTTTACCAAAACCAAAAGGGACTAACTTTATTTTGAGCGTAACTTGTTTAATTTTGATGCTAGAATTTTTTTTATAAAACAAAAATGAAGCTTTTTTTAAACACTTTAAATAAGTTTTAATGAGTTTTCCCCGAGATGTGCTTCATTTTTGGTTATTTCACGTTAAAGTATTCCATTTGGAATTTGACGAATATGAACCTATTTTTCATTAGCTATAACTCTGCTTCTACTAGGTGTAGAGACGTGATATATACACCATTTTTTTAATTTTTTTTACAGGCTATATTTTTGCTGAGAATGTTTTTTTGACAAAACTCTTACTTTTTGGGTTATTTGCGAAAAACCGCCTAAAAGCGTGGTTATTTTGTTGAAAAAATGAACATATTCACTGCCATATAACTCGAAAAGTATTGACTTAGTGAAAAAACTCTATAGAACAAAAGTTACTTAAAATTAGCCAGTTTATCGATTTACTGACCCTTTTTGGACGAATATTTTTTCACTCCCAAAAGGGGGTGAAAACCACCCCCAGGGCAAAAGCACATATCGGCACAATATCACTTCTTTTCTTTGACTTGTTAGCTATGTGTATGCCAAAATTAATGTCAATTCAAGCGGTTCTTTAAATAGAGGTTTTGAAATATTTTACCGTTAAAGAACGGACTAACGTGTGATATATTCAATACATCGCATATTGAAAAGTCCAGCTCGAATATTTAGTTCCGGATTTGATGTCGTTTGCGGTTAAACATTTACGGAGGAAAGTTTGGTAAACATGACTTAAAATTAGTGAAATCGTATTGTTATGCTATGTACTTCTCTCTTTTATGAGATTGATGAGCAGATTCTTAATTTAATTAATTACTCAATTATTTTAATTACTGCTTTTGTAAAACAACCAAATTTAAATTAAATTTTCTAATAAACTTTATTCTCAGGGCTATTTTATTTTTGATGCTTTACCTTTGGTTTGTGGCTTCTGGTGTCTCTAGTTGCTTACTCCATCCAGGAAAAAACAGGGAAATTAAACACACTCAATGTCATATAAATAAATCAATACCATAAACATAAGATTTTAAAATATGCTAAAAATTTAGATTTGTTGTAACAATTTCTCCTCTAATAAATTAAGCTTTATTTCTGATATCTCCTCTGTTTTAACAAAAACAAATTATTTAAATAATTTGTTATTTATTCTTACAAAATTTAATAAATTGTACTTTTTCCTTTTGAATTAATTACTTATTTCTTCTTTAAAATTTGGAATGACTAATTATGTTATAGATCTGTTCAATACAAAAATTAAGCAAATATGGTGTGGATATAAACAAACTCTCTCCGTTTCACAAATGGTTTGACTAACCTTTTTGTTTCTTCTCTACTTCTTTTTCCGGATTGCGTCGTCCTCGATTCTCCCGCACGTACTCTTAGGATATTGTGAAAGGTCCCTCTCGTCCAAACTGCTTCACAAACAAACAAACAGGACTCGCTCGAATTCTCGACTCAGTTTTCTCTCTGCTCGATATCTTGTGAAAATAGATACCAATCGGCTAGTCGTTCTAGACAGAAACATGAATCTTCCTCGGACACAGGAAAATTAACTTATTAATAAAACAAAAATGAATCTTTTTTTAAACACTTTAAATAAGTTTTAATGAGTTTTCCCCGAGATGTGCTTCATTTTTGGTTATTTCACGTTAAAGTATTCCATTTGGAATTTGACGAATATGAACCTATTTTTCATTAGCTATAACTCTGCTTCTACTAGGTGTAGAGACGTGATATATACACCATTTTTTAATTTTATTTACAGGCTATATTTTTGCTGAGAATGTTTTTTTGACAAAACTCTTACTTTTTGAGTTATTTGCGAAAAACCGTCTAAAAGCGTGGTTATTTTGTTGAAAAAATGAACATATTCACTGCCATATAACTCGAAAAGTATTGACTTAGTGAAAAAACTCTATAGAACAAAAGTTACTTAAAATTAGCCAGTTTATCGATTTACTGACCCTTTTTGGACGAATATTTTTTCACCCCCAAAAGGGGGTGAAAATCACCCCCAGGGCAAAAGCACATATCGGCACAATATCACTTTTTTTCTTTGACTTGTTAGCTATGTGTATGCCAAAATTAATGTCAATTCAAGCGGTTCTTTAAATAGAGGTTTTGAAATATTTTACCGTTAAAGAACGAACTAACATGTGATATATTCAATACATCGCATATTGAAAAGTCCAGCTCGAATATTTAGTTCCGGATTTGATGTCGTTTGCGGTTAAACATTTACGGAGGAAAGTTTGGTAAACATGACTTAAAATTAGTGAAATCGTATTGTTATGCTATGTACTTCTCTCTTTTATGAGATTGATGAGCAGATTCTTAATTTAATTAATTACTCAACTATTTTAATTACTGCTTTTGTAAAACAACCAAATTTAAATTAAATTTTCTAATAAACTTTATTCTCAGGGCTATTTTATTTTTGATGCTTTACCTTTGGTTTGTAGCTTCTGGTGTCTCTAGTTGCTTACTCCATCCAGGAAAAAACAGGGAAATTAAACACACTCAATGTCATATAAATAAATAAATACCATAAACATAAGATTTTAAAATATGCTAAAAATTTAGATTTGTGGTAACAATTTCTCCTCTAATAAATTAAGCTTTATTTCTGATATCTCCTCTGTTTTAACAAAAAAAATTATTTAAATAATTTGTTATTTATTCTTACAAAATTTAATAAATTGTACTTTTTCCTTTTAAATTAATTACTTATTTCTTCTTTAAAATTTGGAATGACTAATTATGTTATAGAACTGTTCAATACAAAAATTAAGCAAATATGGTGTGGATATAAACAAACTCTCTCCGTTTCACAAATGGTTTGACTAACCTTTTTGTTTCTTCTCTACTTCTTTTTCCGGATTGCGTCGTCCTCGATTCTCCCACATGTACTCTTAGGATATTGTGAAAGGTCCCTCTCGTCCAAACTGCTTCACAAACAAACAAACAGGACTCGCTCGAATTCTCGACTCAGTTTTCTCTCTGCTCGATATCTTGTGAAAATAGATACCAATCGGCTAGTCGTTCTAGACAGAAACATGAATCTTCCTCGGACACAGGAAAATTAACTTCTCAAATCGGTCAACGATTTCGTTTCAACTTGATTCTGCTCGCAAAGGCCAATTTTACCACTTTACACTGACTTCTCACTTTTCAAAAACTGGACTGCTGTCTCCAGATATTTTTTACAGAGTGCCTCTTTTTTTCTCTCCTCAAAATCAGACTCAACACTCTCATCCCTTCCATCCATCATTTTCCACCAATCACAAAACATCCTTTCTACCCAATACACCCATATTATCATTACTTAAGAATTGATTTAATTTGTATACAACTTTCCAATTTGTTAAATTCTGGGAGACATCAAATTACTTTCATTGCTAAACAAAAAGCCTTACATTCTAAACTAAATACATTTGTTTACCGCTTAACCTTCTTCGAATGTTTTTTATCAAATGTCTTATTGTCCATTGCAAAGCGAAATAAACGGTATTGTCTAATCTTGACCGCACCATTGTTTAAGTCCGTTCAAAAACCCATTCAGAAAAAACCACCTTCTTAACGATTTCACTATTCCGCGAAAACACTGATTACTCACGAAATTATCCTATTACAATTTTTGGTCATATTATACAGGGCGATGAAAATCTATAATTTCGTGGTCTTTGATATACATTTATTTACTACATTTTTCCCACAAAAAAAAATTATACAACAAATCCCCGCCTTTGAACTTGATAAAATTCTTTGCATCTGCAACTGATTTTCTCGAGTCAAAACAATTTTCCGGTATACCTATTTCATTTTCCTAATTTATTTACTAGTCCCTACCTTAACTATTTATTATGTGTCCTTCCTTCCTTTACTCATGATACTTGTACACATCGTGAATATATATTATAAATTGCTCTGATCTTTTCCGAATCAGCATGCCTCAAAACATAGCTATTTACCCCATTTTCGTTATCTACTATGTAAGGACCCTCGAAAACAGGCATTAACTTCGCACAAATATCGCTAGTGAGATTTGACACTCTTAAGGCCCTTACAAGCACTTTTTCGCCCCTCTGGAACATCACCGGTCTTCTTCTTCTATTTCGATCTTGCCTTTGAACATATTTCTCATTACTTCGTCGCGGCCTTCTCTGTACCGTTTCTACCACCTCTTGGTGATACTTATATGGAATCGGGTATATTTTCGATTGAAAGTTTTCTAAGTTTTTTAACTCGATTGAATGTTCATACATTTTTGCCACTCTATTTCTTCATTTATTAAATTTTCATAGTCTCGTAAAATCAACCGCATCTCCTTTTCTTTTCCTTCTCCGCAGATAATTTCTCTTTCTTTTTCCTCGCGTTCTTTACACATGTTTATCGTGTATTCTGCATTCTCGTTGTCATATCCCTCTTCTTCAAATACCACTGTTTCAAATGTATTCTTTTCGTCTATTAATCTCACTTCTTCTTCTTCTTCTGGGCTCATCTCTTCTTTTGAGGAATCCCAGGTTTCATTTTCTTTTGTTAGTCTCATTTTTTCTTCTTCTGAGCTCACCTCTTCTTTTGATGAATCCCCGGTTTCATTTTCTTTTATCTTCTTCTGCCGCCTTTCCTTCCTTTTGCTTTGTCCTTGTTTCGTTGCCAAATTCATCTCCACTGTTTGTTCTTGACCTGATTCGTGCATTTTCTGTTTCTCAGGTTCCTTGTCATTTTTCAAACTTTACTGTTCTTCTTCATCTTCCTCTGTGGGTTTCATATTGTTATTTTTGAAATCAATTACTACATGTTTTTCTGTCAATTCGTCAACTCCGACGATCATGTCATGCGACATATTTGGCATTATCACACATTGTAGTTCATAAAATCTCTTACCCAATCGTACCTTTATTCGTATGCCTTCATTTATTGTTGCCAATGTCCGTTTATTTGCGCCCACTAAGTTCACCCTAGGTATTTTGTAACTTAAATTTGTTAAGTTAACTTCTTCTATTAATTTTCTGTTGACCAGTGTTATTTCCGAGCCAGTGTCTATCATAATTTTAATTGGTTTCTCGTTGATAAAACCATCCACAAATTTTAAATTTTTTCCATTTCTTTTATCATTGTTTCCTGCCAGTTTTATAAATTCCTTCGGGTGACAAAAAATTCCTGTTTGGTTCTTTGTTTCTAGTGAGCGCCTTCGTGAAAAGACGCCGGTTGCTCCTCGTTGTTTATATTTTCGGCGTAGTGTCTCTCTTCTTCATATTCTTCTATCTGGTTATTATTTACCTCTCTTCTATTTTCTCTTGGTCTGTCGGATCTTTTTCGGTTTTCTCGATATCCCTGTTCATTTTGCCTGCTATTATTTCTGTTTTCTTGATTGGTGCGTGTGGTGTTTCTATTATGGTTTTCTCGATTTCTGTCCTCATTCCATTGCCGATTTCTTGATTCATAATTTTCTCTTCCGTTGTCTCTATTTACGTTTTCCCTCCTAGGATTGAAATCTCGTTTTGTATAGTCCCTCCTATAATTTTGTCTTCTATCTCTGTATTCCTGTTGTTTCTCGGGATCTGTAATCTTCTTGCGATCTTCTTGAGTTTCTTTCTCTTAGACGCGATTCTTTTAGTTGTAGGAATTGGCATAAACTATCTATGTCTTTGTAATTTTGCAACGTGATATGGTCTTCTAGCGTTTCTTCGAAATTCTTGCAATCAGTTCGACTAATTGTTCTGACGAATAATTATATTGTAAATGTTTTGAATTATTCTAAATTTGTAATGCGTATGTTTTTTCTGAGATACCCATCGTATCATTGTATTTCCCATTTTGTAATTCCTTGTTGATTTCCAATTGTTGTACTTTTTCCCAGAAATAATTTAAACATTTTTGTTCAAACTGTTGCTAACTGTCAAATTCTTCTTCTTTGCTGTCAAACCACAGACCTGCCTCATACTTAAGATGGTTTCTGATAGTTTCTTTAGCTGTTTAAAAATTTCCGATGTGTTGTACTTTCTTTTTAAGACTATTTATGAAGGGCACTGTGTGTAATTTTCTTACATCCCCGCCAAACCGTATTTTCACGTCATCTGTACTATGGATTAATATGTCTCTTCTTTCTCCGACATTTTGTTGAGTCTTGTTTTCCGTGACTTGTTTTTCTATTTCTTTGATTCTTTTTTCCACTTCTTCTCTGTCTTCTTGAATAACGTTGTCCAACTTGTTTTCCAAACTCTCTAGTTCCTTTTTCTGTCAATTTGTTAACTCCTTCATTTTATTTTGAATTTTCATTTCTTGTTCTTTTCTCTCGTTTTTCATTATTGTCAAACATCCTTTAATTTCCTTTTCATATTTTCCTATGCGTTCCTCCATTTTCTGGTTGTTTTCTTCTATTGCTTGTTTTGTTTCCTCCTGATTTTCTTGCATTTTTTGTTGTGTTTCTTTCATGATTCTTTTTGTTTCATCCATGGTCATGACTTGTTTCGAATCCTGTTGACTTTTGTCCATTGTCCGTAATGTTTCATCCATTTTCTTTGATGTTTCTTTTTGGTTTACTTCTATTACTCGTTTTGTTTCTTCCTGATTTTTATTTATTGTCCTTTTTGCTTCATCTATTTTTTGTGATTGTATTTGCATAAGTTGTAATATTTTTTCTAATTCTGACAATTCCTTTTTTCCTGTTGCCATGATTGTTGTGTCTGTTGTATTAATGAAACTTAAAAGCATATTGGAGATTTATAGATGCAGTTATTATACAATTCTTGTAGATACAACTTAGTATGAGCAGATGAGCACGCTGTGTTCTAGGGCTTCCTAACCTCTCAAAACCCCTCTGTCATCCTCCTAACCTCATGGCCTCTACCAACCAAGCCAGCCAGGAACTAACGTGCGGGGTGTTGCCTAATGTAGGAATACCTAACACAACATTCTCCCTTTTAAGATTATAAAAGTAACAACATTCTTAATACTAAATGATACAATAAAACACATTATGTGATATAGTCTGAAAACCAGTTGGGACGTTTTTATTTCTCTTTGGAGTAATGTTTTCCGATGCACTTGGAGCTACACTGCTTGGTAAAGCTTCTGCACTCTCACTGATAGATATTGGTTTGTCACTACACTGTACACTATCACTTTCTACAATTTTCTCCCCAGAAGATGAATCTTTAGGATTCTCTGAATAATTAGCCCTTACAATAGGCAGGGGAGTAACATTATTGGCGTTCGGAACATAATATGGAGCAGCTATCAAAAACCACCTATTTCTACGATAAACAGTACCATCATTAGTTTTAACAATATAAGCACGAGGTTCTGAACATACCTCTGATACCACTCCATATTTCCGAAGGTCAGTAATCCACACCGTATCACTGATTTTTAAATCAGACATCTCCTTAGAATTGTGTCTTCTGTTATAATTGTTTTCCTGAAGAGTTTTACGTTTTTCTTCAGTGTTAATGAAAGATTTTCTAGCATTAACCACTTCCTCAAGTTTACTAGGAAGCATAGGCAACAATGTTTTTAATTTACGCGACATTAGCAATTCTGAAGGACTGAAGCCACATTCTAAAGGAGTTGATCTATAGGCCAATAGACCCAAATATATATATCCTCATTTTTCTTCAGCAAAGATTTTGCGACCTTTACCGCTGCTTCTACACAGCCGTTAGACTGTGCATAGTAAGGACTGCTAGTAGTGTGAATAAAATTGTATTCAGCAGCAAATTTGGAAAAACCTGAGCTGAATTGAGGACCCTGATCCGATCTGACAACGTCAGGTATTCCATATCTCGCAAATTGTTCTTTCAACTTTTCAACAATAACACTTTCAGTTAGACTAGTCAAAGGTATGATTTCAAAAAACCTAGAATAGTAATCTGTTAGAATTAGAAACCAATTTTTTTCTTTAAACAAATCAACAGCTACCTTTTGCCATGGTCTAGATGGAATGGTATCCTTGACAAATGTTTCTTTAATATTTGTGCGCTCCTCAACACAATTCGGACAAGACCTAACAAGATTTTCAATCTGAGAAGAAAGTCCTATCCACCAGACAGACATTTTTGCCCTTTCCATGCATTTTACAATGCCTTGATGGCCTTGATGAAGGTATTCCAGGGTTTGTAATTGTAAGGCAGGAGGAACAATTAACCTGGAATTTTTTGTAAGAAAGTTCTCATTAAGACTAATCTCATACCTGTATTGAAAATAAGGGCACATTTCTGGCAATATATGTTTTTTGTCAGGCCAGCCTGAAATACAATATTGTTTAAGATTCCTACAAATAGGATCTAACTCTTGTTCATTAAGAATTTTATTAAGAAAATGATTTTTTATAGGCAAATTTTGTATAATTAGACGAACATGTGCATCTACTTCTGAAGTAAGTTCTTCACTATTGTGTGACACCTGCAATGGATTACGACTTAAAGCGTCAGCTACTTTTAAGTCTGTCCCTCGAGTAAAAAGTACAGTATAATTCTATCTCATAAGTCTGAGACGAAATCTTTGTAGACGAGGAGTCAAATCATCAAGATTTTTTGTCTGTAATATTTGTAGAAGTGGTTTATGATCGGTTTCTAAAATTACAGAAATTCCTGTTATGTATTCCTGAAATTTTTCACAAGCCCATGTTAAACTCAAACACTCTCGCTCAATTTGAGCATAACGACATTCAGTAGGAGAAAGTGTTCGAGATGCATATGCTACTATTTCCGTTTCATTGTTTTCATTAATTTGCATCAGAGCGGCCCCTAAACCAAATGAAGACGAATCTCCACTGACAATTACCTTTTTAGTTGGGTCAAAGTAAGAAAGACAGGGTGCGTTGATCAATGCATTTTTTATTATTGAAAAAGCTGCAGTTTGATCTTTACTCCACCGAAATAAGACATCATTTTTTAATAAATAGTTGAGGGGCTCAAGAATATCGGACTTATTTGAAATAAAACGACCAGCATAATTGATCATACCTAAGAGCTGTTGCAGTTCTTTTTTACTTGTAGGGTTAGGAAATTCTTTAATAGCTTCTACTCGAGATGGATCAATCATAATACCCTCACCTGAAATCACATGGCCTAAAAATGCAATTTTATTTACACCTATTAGACATTTCTTTTTGTTGAGTGTAATACCTTCTTTGCTGAGTCTCTGCAAGACTTCCCTAAGAATACGATCATGTTCTTCCACTGTGGGTGCATGTACTAATATATCATCTATGTGGGTAATGATACCTTTCAAACCTAGGAATAACTTAGAAAATTTCTGACTGAACAATTCAGGAGAACAGGATATACCGAAAGGTAACCTTGTAAACATGAATCTGCCAAATGGGGTAATAAAAGTAGTTAAAGCTTGAGAGCTTTTTGAAAGTCGGACTTGGTAAAATGAAGAAGTAACATCTAATTTTGAAAATATATGAGATCCCCCAAGTTGTGCCAATGAGGTTTCTACTTTAGGTATAGGGAAATAGGGTCGTAGAATGCTTTTATTTAAATGAGTATAATCCCCACAAATGCGCACCGTTTCCCCCTTTGGAACAACTACAATTGGAGCTACCCAACCTGTATGTTCTTCTACTGGTTCTATGATCTTTAAATCTTGAAGCCTTTTTAATTCTTTCTCTAATTTACCTAGTAAAGGTATAGGAACTACACGAGGAGTAGTCTGTACAAAAGGTTTAGCTTCTTCACAAACTTCAATGTTAATTTCATCTTTGAAGTTGCCTATTTCATTAAATATATCTGGAAATTCTTTTTCTACCTGTACATTAGTGCTAGAAGTTTGATTAATAGAATTTATTGAAAAGTTTAATACCTCGAGACATGAAATACCCGGCCTCCCCAGAATAGGCATTTTTACATCTTGAATTACAAATATATCAAAAGTACAAGATTTGCCTTTAGAAGGATATTTAAGTCTTTCAGTAATTTTACCCAGAACTTTTAGTTTGGTACCATCAGGGCCTGATATTGTTTCAGAACAGTTTTTTAAACTCTTTAATAATATTGAATCTAAATGATTTGATGGAATGCAGACAATATCAGCTCCTGAATCAACTAAAAAGGGAACTAATTTCTTATTATGACTTATTTGTAAGTTAACTAGCCATTGATTATGGTTATTTGTAAAAACATTTCCTAACATATGTTTAGTCCAAGTAACATTACCTAAGAAAAGAGGATCCTGAATTTGAACACCACCTTCTGAAGAGGTGGTAATATGGTGAAGAGATCTTGAGTCCTTCTCCTTGGACAGACATACTCTATCCCAGTGACCAAATCTTCCACACCCTCTGCATGTAGATCTTCGAGCAGGACAGATTTCTCGTTTATGTTGTGCCAAACCACAGTATTTACACTTTACCTCAGGATGTTGGGGACGTTTACTCGTATTGAAGCTTTTTGGAGTGTTTTCTTGTTTAGCTATAACATTAAGTGATGACTGTTGTTGTTGTAGTACACTGTTTTGCTGGGACTGCAATTCAGCTTGGCGTGCATATAATATTGCATCTGATAATGTAAGTTTGGCCTCTAATTGCATTTTTTCACTAGTCTTCTTGTCAAGCATACCAACGACAATCCTATCTCTTATAAACTCTTCTTTAAGTGCACCCAAGTTACAATTAGCTGCCAGAGCATGCACTGCTGCTATAAAACTATCAATGTTTTCCCCTGGTAATTGGACCCTAGAGTTAAATTGAAATCTTTCGAATATGATGTTTCTTCGGGGTATGAAATGGCTTTCCAGCGCTTGTATCATGTCATCATACACTGTAGGGACCTTCTGCATTTGTAAGAGGATTTCTTCACTCTTCTCGCCCATTATGTACAGGAGAGCATCTATCTTCTCTGAATCAGGCTTTGTTGACAAACCACTTACTTTTGCATACCTTTCAAACCTCTTTCTCTACTGAGACCAAGAAGCTGGATTTGAAAAATTGAATGCTTCAGGAGTTGAGACATGGAACCCTGATGAGCTTCCACTCGACGCTCCCGACAATTCCCCAGGATTAGGCATCGTATTATTATTTGGTATTTATAGTATTTTACGTAGCTCACCTTATTTCCTGCAGAAATTTGTTTTAATCTTTATTTACCGCTGCCACCATGTTGTATTAATGAAACTTAAAAGCATATTGGAGATTTATAGATGCATTTATTATACAATTCTTGTAGATACAACTTAGGGCCGGTACTTTATGTCCCGGTTAAACCTCGGTTAGTTAACCGGGGTTTAATCGGGACAGAAAAGTACCTCATAGGGCCTCTTGCGTTGTAATAAAAGCAATTATAATTATTATTATAATTATTTATGAATATAATAATAAGTATAATTGCGCTTATGTCTATGTTATGCATATATTTCTGTCCCGATTAAACCCCGGTTAACTAACCGGCTGTTAACGGAGACATAAAGTACCGGGCCTTAGTATGAGCAGATGAGCACGCTGTGTTCTAGGGCTTAATAACCTCTCAAAACCCCTCTGTCATCCTCCTAACCTCATGGCCTCTACCAACCAAGCCAGCCAGGAACTAACGTGCGGGGTGTTGCCTAATGTAGGAATACCTAACACAACAGTGTATAAAATGTCTTCTTGTTCTAAATGTTGTTCTTGATTTGAATGTTCTTCTTTTTCCAAATGTTCTCCTTGTTTTTTGTTTTCTTTGCTTTTGTTTCTTGTCCCATACATTTCTTTTCACGAAATCCTATCCCCTCCAAATAGGAAACTTTAAAATACCCTATATGTTGCAGATACGAAGATTCTCTCTTACCCAATGTAATACTTACTTACTTAGTCCTAAGCCTTTCTACCTTCAGGTGTAAGGCTGGTGGAGTTGAGTTTGGCATTGTAGTCTCCATGCTTTCCGATCTTGCGTTAGGTTTCTTGCACTTTCCAATGTCAATCCCTTCTTCTCGATTTCTTTCCTGATTTCATCTACCCACATAACTCTTGGTCTCCCTCTTTTGTTTTTCCCCTGCACTCTCGTTTCGAACACTCGTTTTGTTAGCCTCTCGTTCGACATTCTACACACGTGCCCGAACCATCTAAGTTCTCCTTCTACTATTTTTTCATTGATTGGTTCTAGTTTTAGGTTTTGTCTAATTGTTTCGTTTCGTATTTTGTCTGTCCTCTTTCTGTTTGCTATTTTCCTCGGGAACCTCATTTCCATAGCATTGACTCTGGATTTTTGTCTCCCCGTCAATGTCCATGTCTCGCTGCTATACATGATTGTTGGTCTAACTACTGATTTAACGACTGCCGTTTTTACTTTTTCTGGTATCTCTTTTTTCCCAAAAAATGTTGTTTTTATAGTGTTAAATAAGCTTCCTGTTCGTCCCATTCTCTCGTTTATTTCCATGTCTTGTTTACCATTTGATTCGATTATTACTCCTAGGTATTTAAAATATTCCACTTGCTCTAGTTGTTTCCCGTCTAATTCTATTGCGTGTGTCTTCCTCGTATTTGAAATTATCATTGTTTTTGTTTTCTCTGTATTAATTTTCATATTTATGTTTGATAGTTCTTCTTCTAGGATTTCAAGATTGTTCTGTAAGTTTTCTCTGTTTTCTGCTATCAATACCATGTCGTCTGCAAATAGTAGCTCCGATAGTTGAGTCTGTTTCATTTGCCAGTATCCTAATGTTAGTTTTCTCATTCTTCTCTTGGCTTTCTTTATCGCTTCATCCAGTACCACTGAGAATAGCAGTGGACTCAGCACGCATCCCTGTTTGACGCCTTGACTTGTAGTAAATTCTCTGGATTCCTAGTTATTGGTTCTTACTGTATTTGTATTATTTTTGTACATATCCTTTATTACTTCTATTATGTGTCTGTCGACTCCCCTTTCTTTTAGTGCCTTCCAAACGTCCTTTCTTCGGATTCTGTCAAACGCCTTTTCCAGGTCAATGAAGCACATATGTATCTCTCTATTCTTCTTGATTACCTTCTCACTTACATGTCTTAATGTGAATATTAGGTCTTGCGTGCTTCTGCCCTTCCTAAATCCACACTGTGTGTCTTCCATAGTTGTTTCTATTTGGGTGTTTATTCTTGTCTCTATTATTCTTGCGAATACCTTCCCAGGGATACTTGATATGGTGATACCTCGGCAATTATTACAGTTTCTCTTGTCTCCCTTTTTGTGTATTGGTAATATAATGTCTTTCTTCCAGTCCTTTGGTAATTCTGCTCTATTTATGATATCATTCATTAGTTCTTTCATGCTATCCATTCCCTCTGTCCCCATGAATTTTATCATTTCCGGGGTGATATGATCCTTGCCTGGTGCTTTGCCCAGTTTTACTCTTTCTATTGCTTTATCTAATTCCTCTCTTGTTATGGATTCCACTTGTTGTTCTACATTCCTTTCTTGTATCTCCCCTATGTTGTCCTTGTCTACATGAGTTAGCTCTTTGAAATGTTCTCTCCATCTTTCCATTATTTGCTTTTCTTCTGTTAGTACGTTTCCATTCTTGTCTTTTATATTCGGCATAATGTGCTCTTTCTTTTGTCTGAGTTGTTTTAATGCACCGTAGAAGAGTTTTTGGTTTTCCCTATAATTTTTTGTCATTTTTTGTCCAAATCTCTCCCATGACCTTTCCTTTCCTGCTTTCACCGCTATTTTAACCTCTTTCCTTTTTTCTTTATATTCTTCGTAATCTTCCGGGTGTTTTGTGCTTAGGTATCTCTTCCATTTGTCTTTTTTGTTCTTTATTTTCTCTCGTATTTCTTCCGTCCACCATTCTGTTCTCCTCATGTTAGTATTTGCTATTTTTGCTTTCCCGCAAGTTTCCTCAGCTGCTTTGATTATGCTGGTTTTTAGATATTCCCATTTTTTTTCTATATTTGTATTGTTTGCCCTACCTTTCAAAGTATTATCTAATTTTTCTTGGAATTTCTTCTTATATCTTTCCTCTTTTAATTTGTAACTTTTTATTTTTTCGTTTACTACCTTTCTTCTCTTTTCTTCTTTTTCCTCTGTTGTTCTCATTCTCATTATTACTAGATGGTGGTCACTGCCAATCTCTGAGCCTCTTTTCACTTTCGTATCCTGTACTCTTTTCCATTTGTTGCTGCTTACCAAAAAGTAATCTATGATTGATTTTTCGTTTCTGCTGTCTTGTACTCTCGTGTATTTGTGTACTTCTTTATGTTTAAATTTTGTATTTGTTATAACTAGTTTGTTCTCCATACATATTTCTATTGTTCTTTCACCATTTCTGTTTAGCATTTCTTCTCCTTCTTTTCTCATGCACTCCTCTATTCCGCTGTTGTTTTTCCGACTCTACCGTTTAGATCTCCCATTACAATTATGTTTTCTTCCCCATTATCAATTTGCATTTGGAGCTCCTCGAAAAATGTATCTTTCTCTTCCTTTCTTGCATCTTCGTTTACTCCGTAGGCTGTTATTATTGTCCATATTTCTTCGTCCATCAGTTTCATTTTCACCGATAATATTCTCTAGTTAACATATGTTTCTTCTATAACGTGTTGTAGTCTATTCGGTGCAATTATTATCCCGACTCCTTCTTTTGCTCTCTCTTTTGTATCCGCTCCTACCCAAAGTAACCAATATTCTTTGTGTATTTTCTTAAGACCTTTTCCTTTCATCTTCGTTTCTGTTATTCCTAGTATTTCTATTTTTTGTCATATCATATCTTCTACCAGTTCTTCCTCTTTTCCATTGATGCTTCTCACATTCCATGTTCCCATTTTTATCTCTCCTTTTTTCTGTAATCTAGCTTTCCCCTTCTTCCTATTTTCATCCTTGTTTACCTTTGCATCATATTTTTCCCTATCGCTTTTTCCATTCATTGCCTTGGTCATCATTGTTGTGAGTCCGGTCTCATTATTTTCTTTTAGTTTTTTAGAGTCCCTTCCCCGATATTTCTGTGAGTTTGTATAAGTTTCTCTTTATTATGGTCCCATTTCCACACCTGTCCATTAATCTCCAGTTTCATATATCCTATCTTCGTAGTATTACCTTTGTCTTTTTCTTCTTTTGCCATTTTCCTAATTTTTGCTTGCATTTCCCTTTCCTTTCTTGTTAAATCTGATTCTATATACACCTTTTGTCCCTGTAGATTTTTCAGTTTTCCTTTGGTTTTTAGTACACTCAGGTTATCCGTTAGGTTTTCCATTTCTGCTACAAAGATTTGGTCGCCGATCTTCACCGCTCCTCTCAGTTTGACCTCTAATTTCAGATTTCTTCCTATGAAATGTTATACTGACTCCTTTACAGGCTTTCCGTCGGTAGCATCCAGTGTTAGGCCTTTTAATACTATATTATTTCTCCGTCTATCTTTTTCCAATTGTTCTATTCTATTGTTTGCCATTTTTAAACCTTCTTCCAATTTTTCGTTTTTTTCTTTCAGCTCCTTAATATATTCCATCGTTTCTTTTTGGTCTTTCCGTATGGTTCTTATTTCTGCCATCATTTCATCATTTTTCCACATAACTTCCCGCATCATTTTTATCATCTCTTCATTTGTGTCGTTGCTTTTATTCGGTGTTCGTCTCGTCAGGTTACTCTTTTCAAAATATAATTTATCTTCTTTATATTTTTTCTTCTTAGATTCTTCGTCGCTACTATCAGATAGTTCTTCATTCTTTCTATAGGTTTCCTTTCGGATTGTTCCTGTTCCGCCACTGGCCATTTTAAATTAAATGTTAAATGTTATCCTCAGCACTAATATAAATATTATTATACACTTAGAAGTTTATTTTTATTTCGCACAAGAATGCTTTTTAAGTTTAACGATTATTGATAGGTCTTTTAAAAACCGGTGTTTTTATTGTGATAGGTTTCGAATCCGAAATTTAATCCGGTCAACTTAGACATCAAAATGCTTGGCAAATAACAAAAATTGCCGGAGAGCCAAATTTTGGTGGAGAGCTAGGGTATACCATAACAAATAAAGTTTAAAAAGTCCCCATCGATCCCATGTGTGCGTCAAAAGTTATTCGGGGTCAAAGGTCAAAATTTGAGATTTTTTGGATTTTTTTCGATAACGGTAAGTTTTATCAAAAAAAACCTCAAACCAAAGTTGTAGATCTTAATATTCTCTATAAAAATTGTCCTTACAATTTTTTTCCTAAGAGTTACCATTCCTGAGATATCGCGATTTTAAAAGTTACTTTATACATTATATGCACATATAAGCCACGTATACACATATGTGGCCCTTAAGACAAGTATAAATGCCTATTTGTGTCTCTTTTATATAGTATATTATACTAATCTGAAAATATTTCTTCAAAAGGTAATCAGTCCCAAACTGAATTTCCTCTATCCACGTGGCCTTGAAAAACATTTTGCTATACCATTGTTTAAAAAAGAACAGATTGTCTATTATAGGCAATGGCTACGATATTGTCCGTAGGTCTGGTTCATAATATTATCTGTTTCTTTTAGTGCTAAAGGTTCAGTTCAAGTGAATATAAGTACTTATTACAAGCGTCTACCATTTAGTACCGTTACCGTTATTTGGCTACAAAGCTAAACAAGCTAAAAATGACGCAGATGTCCTTATAATTGAGACAGCAATTGAAAAATTTAAGGCGACAAACACAACAATTGTAGTTGGTGAAGATGTTGGTTTGTTGGTACTGATTACTGCAAGGACTCCAGTAGATAAAGTTATTTATTTTCTGAAACCTGGAAGGGCTCAACAGCGAACAGAAATATATATTCGAATAGTTTATCGGCTTATCCCAAATGCCAAAAGTATATTTTATTTTTACATGCGATAACCGGCTGCGACACTACGTCCGCAATGTACAGAAGGGGCAAAACGTCAGTACTTAAAGTATTCGAAAAAAAAAAGATTTGACTGACTGCTGTAAAGTTTTTACAGAACTTGATACTACATCGCAAACAATAATTACGGAAGGAATTCGCTTTCTTCTTGCGGTTTATGGAGCTCCAAAAAAATTATTTGTCTTGATAAATACCGATACTTAACTTTTGTAAACAATACGCAAAACAAGAAACAAGTACAACTATCATGTCTTCCTCCAACATCAGCATCTGCTTTTCAACATTTGTATCGAGTATATTATCAAGTTCAAACATGGCTAGGCAATGAACTGAATCCAGAAGACTGGGGTTGGAAATTAATAGATAATACTCTGGAACCGATTAAAACCTTACTCCCACCTGCTCCAGAAAAACTCCTTAACACTATTTTTTGCAATTGCAAAAAGGTTGTAGTGCCAAATGTGGATGTAAAAAAGTCGGGTTGCTGTGTTCTCTAGTGTGTACCAACTGCCAAGGACAGTCTTGCTCAAATGTCCAGTTTAGTACAACAGAGGAAGACTCTGTGATTTTAATGAAGAGACCAATGACTCAGTCACATTTGAACAATTTTTGAATATCCAGCAAGAGGAAGAGGAAGAAGATGAAATCGAAGAAGACTTGACTGTTGAAGTAGACTTTCAAGAATATGAATCTGATTAAAATATCTAAAGAAATCAAAACAATAGTTAACCTAATAATCAATAGCAATATCAATAATCATTATCAATAATAAGGTAATATCTAGAACTTGACCGGTATTGTTCCTTAAATTATCCTAAAATTGTCAAAACAGTTAGTGGAGTAGGCCTACAGGGGGAACCACGGTAAAAAAACGCGCCGAGTACACTACCTCACAGGTGGTGTGGAGGGGATGGCCCGTTTCGGCGCCGGCGATTCGGCGCCAGCGATTCGGCGTCGGCGTTTCGGCGCCTGCCGGTTCGGCGCCCGCCGATTCGGCGCCGGCTGATTCGGCGACAGATACTTTGGCAAAGTGAGAGAGAAAAAAAATAGTTGTTAATGTATGATAGTCTGAAATTTTCTTTAACAAAAAATGTAGAGTCAGGAGAACAATTTTCGACATTTTAATTTTAGAAGATGTAAAATAATACCCGAAAGTTAGGTTTGGACCGAAGGGTTAGGTCTTCCTCCTTTGAAAATTGTACTGTATAATATATAATATATATAATATATTAATTTTTTAATTAATTATGTGCAATTAAATAGCTTACATTTACAAAAGTTGGAAAAAATAACATTTAATATATTTTTTTAGTGTGGTATAGATATAAATCAAGAGCCTCTTAAATTTCTAAAAAAGTAACGTAGGTATAATCTGGCGCCAAAACAGCCGACGCCGAATCGGCCGGCGCCGAACCGGCCGGCGCCGAACCGGCCGAAGCCGAATCGGCGGCGCCGAACCGGCCGCGCCGAACCGGCGGCGCCGAATAGTACTAGACCCGGTGTGGAAACGTGTGCATATCACGTATAATGTGACTCTTTGAATCGCGATATCTCAGGAATGGCGACTCTTAGGAAAAAAATAGTAAGGACTATGTTTGTAGAGAATTTTAAGATCTACAACTTTGGTTTAAGTTTTTTTTTTGATAAAACTTACCGTTTTCGAAAAAAATCCAAAAAATTTCAAATTTTGACCTTTGACCCCGAATAACTTTTGACGCACACATGGGATCGATGGGGACTTTTTAAACTTTATTTGTTATGGTATACCCTAGCTCTCCACCAAAATTTGGCTCTCCGGCAATTTTTGTTATTTGAAATGTCTATATAGACTGGGTTAATTACCTTATCGCCAATACACCAGCCACACGACCTCTCGCTTTGCCTACCAAACTCGAATTCCCAATTACCCAATGTAATAATTGTCAAATATTTCAAAAATTTTCAAATGCAAATATCAAACAAATAAAATAAATTACGAGAAGTTGTACATAAAGGAAATTCATATGTCGAAATTCAAATATACCAATTTATGACCACTTAATAATAAATTTTCAATCACCTGCTTTCTCCTGTCTTCCCTTTCAAAGTTGCAACCAGAAATACCCTTTAATGCCTCACCAGTTGGGACGCCATTTTGTTATGCTCTGTACTTCTCTCTTTTATGAGATTGATGAGCAGATTCTTAATTTAATTAATTACTCAATTATTTTAATTACTGCTTATGTAAAACCACTAAATTTAAATTAAATTTTCTAATAAACTTTATTCTCAGGGCTATTTTATTTTTGATGCTTTACCTTTGGTTTGTGGCTTCTGGTGTCTCTAGTTGCTTACTCCATCCAGGAAAAAACAGGGAAATTAAACACACTCAATGTCATATAAAAGTTAAAAAATATTATTTATATGTTTTAACAAAAAAAAAAAATTATTTAAATAATTTGTTATTTATTCTTACAAAATTTAATAAATTTTACTTTTTTCCTTTTGAATTGATTATTTATTTCTTCTTTAAAATTTGGAATGACTAATTATGTTATACAACTGTTCAATACAAAAATTAAGCAAATATGGTGTGGATATAAACAAACTTCCTCCGCTTCACAAATTATTTGACTAACCTTTTTGTTTCTTCTCTACTTCTTTTCCCGGATTGCGTCGTCCTTGATTCTTTCACATGCACTCTTAGGATGTTTGCGAAAGGTCCCTCTCGTCCAAACTGCTTCACAAACAAACAAACAGGACTCGCTAGAATTCTCGACTCAGTTTTCTCTCTACTCGATATCTTGTGCAAATAGATACCAATCGGCTACTCGTTCTAGACAGAAACAGGAATCATCCTCGGACACAGGAAAATTAACTTTTCAAACCGGTCAACGATTTCGTTTCAACTTGATTCTGCTCGCAAAGGCCAATTTCACCACTTTACACTGACTTCTTACTTTTCAAAAACTGGACTGCTGTCTCCAGATATTTTTTACACAGTGCCTCTTTTTTCTCTCCTCAAAATCAGACTCAACACTCTCATCCCTTCCATCCATCATTTTCCACCAATCACAAAACATCCTTTCTACCCAAGACACCCAAATTATCATTTCTTAAAAATCGATTTAATTTGTATACAACTTTCCAATTTGTTAAATTCTGGGAGACATCAAATTACTTTCATTGCTAAACAAAAAGCCTTACTTTCTAAACTAAATACATTTGTTTACCGCTTAACCTTCTTTGATTTTTTTTATCAAATGTCTTATTATCCATTGCAAATCGAAATAAACGGTATTGTCTAATCTTGACCGCACCATTGTTTAAGTCCGTTCAAGAACCCATTAAGAAAAAACCACCTTCTTAACGATTTCACTATTCCGCGAAAACACTGCTTACTCACGAAATTATCCTATTACAATTTTTGGTCATATACAGGGCGATGAAAATCTATAATTTCGTGGTCTTTGATATAAATTTATTTACTACATTTTTCCCACAAAAACAATTATACAACAGTATATATCAATCGATGCAACGTTACAAGAAGAGTTCAAATATGGACTTCCAGTTCTACTTCCGGTAACGTTTTGTGAAAACCTAGGACTTGCGAAGTCCAATTACTTGTTGTTTTAGAAATTACCTGCTTAGTGCTTTTCTAGTTTTTTGCAATATTTCAGATTTTATGTGGCTGGTACATACTGCGATAGCCCAGTAAGAATTGATGGAAAAACTGTCATAATAACAGGCAGTTCTGGTGGAGTTGGATTTGAAACAGCCAAGGAATTGGTTAAAAGAGGTGAGTAAATGTGACAAAAATTTAGAAAGTACATACCACTTTTTTATATAAAGACTTTGGGTTTATCTCGAAATAGGCTTTTCTCTCTTTCACACGTTACCTGCGGGACGATGTCTATTTAGCCCAGTCAAAGTTCTTCGTATATGGCGGAATCAATTTTTAAGGGACTTCAAATATACCGGTACGAGATCTAACAGACCTTGTCAGAAATTTTCTTATCTGGCGGTTCGGGGTTGTATTGTATTTTTGAAAATTGTTTTGTTATACCTTATACCTAATAAATAAGAACTGAATACCTATGTTTTATAGAAATTCATTGTAAAACTGTAAAACATATTCTTTTCTCACAGTTCCTATATGGTAATAAAAAATTCATAACTAAGTTTCATGAAAATTTTGTAACATTTTTATTGAAATAAAACTCAAAAATACAAACATTCATAAAAAAAGTGAAATTCATGAATTCATTGTCCATCTTTTTTTCGTGTTCGTTGTTGAAACATATTAAACGCGAGTGAATCCGTGAAACCCTGAGACTAATTCGACCTCGAAGTTGTCAAATGGCTAAAAATCGTATTTTTTGGCGGCAAGGGTCAAATCAAGCTCGTACATTTTTTTACAATAATTCGACTAAAGTTGTTCTATTAGGATATATACAGTACCAATAACATTAAAAATGATTCAAAAATAAAAATTTTATAGCGTTAGCAGGTGGGGAAGTATTGAAAAATTTTTATCCTCCAAATAAGAATAAGTTTTATTACGAGGCCTTTAAGACCCCGTTCCGTCAGATAGGAAGATATTTAAGAAATGTTTCCGCATGTAACGTGTTAAACAATTTATTTGTTGATTAGATTAGATAAACACGTTTTAAATTTATACTCCACTTATAGACCAGGCTGTATCGTCGCCCCCGTTAGGTAAATTATTCCGACTCGTTTTTTTCACAAACTTACTCAAAAAGAGGTCTTTCTAACAAATCCACAGGGTGCCGGGAGGTGCCGCGGTCGGAAAATTGTTTAAGGTACTAGTACACTTTAGAAGACCAAAAATAAGCATTTTTTCAAGATTTTTTTTCTCAGAACCTTTATTAAAAATGAATAAAAAACTTTTTACATATTAATACATATCTAACTCTTAGAGAATACAAAAAAAAATATCTCTTTTCATTTATGCATATACCTACACGAATATTGTAGAGGGCGCCAAAGTCGAGGCCTCGAAAAAAAGTAATTCCGAAGGCGGACAGTTAGTCTCAGGATTGGGATATCTGAAAAAAAAAATTATACAACATTTGAAAAAGGAAGGTTTCTTACGTGACAATTAACCACCATTAGTGAAAAATTATACAAAAAAAGATTTTGCGGAAATTTGAAAAAGTTTTGTGAAAAAGTCGCCCGTTTTTCTTCGGTTTTTCATGGTTAAAAAATATTTATTTTTTATTTTTTGGTCAAATTGTGGTAACTTGTCACGTAAGAAACCTTCCTCTTTCAAATGCAGTACGATGTTTTTGTTTCAGATATCCCAATCCTGAGATTAACTGTCCGCCATCATTTTTCGAGGCCTCGACTTTTGCGCCCTCTACAATATTAGTGTACGTGCATAAATGAAAAAAGATATATTTTTTGTAATCTCTAAGAGTTAGATATTAATATGTAAAAAGTTTTATGTTCATTTTTATTAAAGGTTATGATAAAAAAATTCTTGAAAAAGATTATTTTTGGTCTTCTAAAGTGTACTAGTACCTTAAACAATTTTTTCTAAACAAATTCAAAAAATCAATATTTTCACTTCGGACAATTAGAATTAGAATTTTCAAGACTTAATAACTCTGTTACAAATTAATATTATGAAAGTCAGAATGTGACTAAATCGAAATTTAAAGCCCCCCTATAAAATCATGAAGAAATTTTTGTCATTATTTTATTACTAAGCTGTTATTTTTAATTATTAACAATGAGCGCTATGCACGTATTAGGCGACCGTCAATGGTGAGTTCGAAAGAGATGCACCATACCGGCGCGGCAGTCCAATCCAATGGTGCATCTTACTCGCACTCACATTGATGGCCGCCTCAATACGCTCTTACCGCTAATTGTTAATAATTAAAAATAACAGCTTGGTAATAAATTAATGACACAAATTTCTTCATAATCATGTAGTGGGGCATTAAATTTTGATTTATTCATTTTCTGACTTTCATAATAATTTTTAACCGAGTTATTAAATCTTAAAAATGGCCATTTTCGCGTTTTTCAAATTTTAAATCGCATATAACTCGACAACTTTCAATTTTAGAGAAAAATCACACGAGAGATTTTTTTGACAGAATGACCCAAAGAATCTAAAAAAAATTGTCCACAGTGAAAAAATTGATTTTTTGAATTTGTTTAAAAAAATGTTTAAACAATTTTCCGACCGCGGCACCTCCCGGCACCCTGTGGATTTGTTATAAGGACCTCTTTTTGAGTAAGTTTGTGCAAAAAAAAAAACGAATTGGAATAATTTACCTAACGGGCGCGACGATACAGCCTGGACTTTTATGTTTTTGTGAATTTGCGATAAGCGATAAAAGTTAAACAGGATAAAAAATGTAAAGTTAAAAGCAAAGTTCGTAAAAAAAGAGTGGAGAAAATAATAAAGATCCACTCACTAGGGGCAAAAATAATATTTTATAATATAAATTATTATTATGAAACAATTATCGAAAATGCATATTGTTGATACGGAGGAAAATCGGGTAGAAAATTACTAAAAAACAATGAAAATTAACAGTAAAATAATGCTATCGAACTAATATGCCCTTTATAGTAACATAACATGCCGTGGTCTAGTAGCGACCTCTACATGAAGAACCAAGAAGTCAGGAGACTCTCATTGATAGCGATTTAGGCGAACTACAAGGTAATGTAATGTTACTTACTATAAAGGCTATATGGCTATATAATTTTACAGCATTTCAGTTCAACTCGAGTTCTTACAAAGTCTCCCTGGCGAGAGGTATAATCTCGAAACACGTATAGGAGGATAGTGGAACTCAAATTGAAAAGAAATGCAATCATCCAGTTTAATTTCTACGTCTTTACTAGAGATGCATCAAGTCAAACTAGTTTGATTTTATTCAACAAACTTGACTTGACTTGAAAACCAAACTTTTTCTGTAAAAAAGTTTGACTTGACTTGATTTCGATATCTTTAGGTTTGACTTGAAATCAAACTTCTTCAAACAGTTTGAAGTTTGAATATCATATTGCGCAACGTGTTTATTTCCAATTCTAATTGAGAGCGTACCGACTTTTGTTTTGACTTATTTGGATAGGTCTGAATCTGTACTCTGCTACTCCGCAAATTAGTTTGTAGTTCATATTAAGAAGTATGTCCTTGGCTTGTTTATTACGTTCGTTTTGAACAGAGGTGTAACAAGGATGATCCTAAGGGGGGGTTACAACTACTTGATGGTCTCTGGGGGGTATGGAATAATAATGGCGTTCAGCGTATAGAGCACAAAGTACATCCAAATGGGGGTTTATAACCCCCAAAACCACCCCGTGGTTACGCCTATGGTTTTGGAGTGTGTGCTTTGTGAAATAATATCTGAACCTGAATATTTTTCGGCTCAGAACAAGTACCAGATCAGATTGAGTCTGATTTTAAAGGTATCCCTTCTCTTCCACTGCAAAAATTAAGAGAAAAAATCTGTTGTTGAAGTAGAATTAATTAAGAAAAATAAAATATACTGATTTATTTGATATTGCGGCAGGTGATCTCAGAACAATAAAAATTGAAAAGTGCATACTTGTATTATGTAAAAATAAAGAATAGTGTTATAAAATGACAACTAGTGAACTATAGTCCGTCCGCTATAACTTTTCCCATGCAATACGATTCATTTTCAATCAAATTAAGTCAAAACATAAATTGAAACGAACATCGATATGTAATATACATTTTGGATACTGTATACTATATACTACACACATCGGCGTACGTTTCACTTTCTGTTTTGACTTAATTTGATTGAAAATGAATCGTACCGGATGGGAAAAGTTATAGCGGACGGACTATAATTCTTTAAGACGACATTGCAAAGTAGCAAAAAATTCATTAAACCTACTCTATCAAAAATATAATATTTTGTTTTTCCTTCATAAATTTTTCTGAAAGGGGCCGTTCAAGTATCGTAACACAATTTTACAACCTCTTTATTCCATCTGTACCTTTTCATCTTTTGTTGTGAAGAAAGGTCCAGTCATTTGTTGCAAACATGTGCTTGATCTGGTTAATACAAATTTTAAGATTTTTTCACTTGAATACTATTGTCCTATTGTAACATGAGCGGAGCGTGAGGGGGCAATATAATACAATCCAGGGGTTCTATGTAAAATATAAACGAAAGTTGAAAAGTTGGGAGATTGTGATTCCGTAGTTTTTTATTTAAGTTAAAAAACAATGTTATGTAACGCGTTGTTCGAACCCCGCCTCCCCGTATAACGCGCCGTAACGTTTTACATGACCCCCTTCCCCAACTTCATTATCATCAGTAGCTCGACAACCCTTTTTGGGTCCTGGTTTGTTCTAGGAATTTCCGCCATGCTGTTCTGTTCCTTGCTTTGTTCTTTCAGTGGGTAATCTCAAGTGTTTTCAGATCTTGTTCGACTTTTCCATGTATCTAAGTTTGGGTCTTCCCTTTGACCTTCTCCCTACTGGTGTTTGCCTTATTATATGTTTTGGTGTTTCGGTCTCCAACATCCGTTTAACATGGCCCATCCAGCGCAGACGTCCGATCTTTATGGATGTTATGACGTCGGGTTCGTTTTATGCTGCGTATAGTTCAAAATTATATCTTCTACGTCATACGTCATTTTATTTCACCCCCTTATATATGTGTCTGAGGATTTTTCGTTCAAACGTACCTAATAAGTTCTCATCGCTTTTCGACAGTGTCCATGTCTCTGATCCATATAGACAGACCGGTTTTATCAGGGTTTTGTATATTTTGGATTTGGTTTTTCTCGTGATGTTAGATCTTAGATGTTTAATTAGTCCATTTACTAACTTGCGTTACCCTCCCCCAACTTGCGTTACGTAATACTTTAAAGTTTTTTTATGTAATTATGTTTATTTTATGTTTTTATGTTTTTTTATGTAATTATGTTTATTTACAATCTACATCATTAAAAGAGTATTAAATAAATTTGTTCCATGTTTTTGGGCATGAAGAAGAGACTTACAATGATGTCTCATCCATCTTATTCTATTTATGTTTAAGTTTTAAAATAGGTTCTGAGGCCAGGTTCTATCTAGTCTCCTTGTTGGAATAATTCCCTTACTAACTATGGAATAACTATGGAATTACTAGTCTATGGAATAATTCCCTTACTAACTCATTGTCATGGTCAATGGTACACTCATTTTGTGACTCCGTGGCTCGATGGATTTCTTCTCTGATGAAAGGTATATTTAAGTCTTCGTGAAGTGTTTGATTAGTTACGTACCATGGTGCATCCACTATTGATAATGATCTTCGAACTTTAGACTGAAATCGTTGGATTATATTCAGTAATGTTGACTTTGCACAGCCCCAGAGGTGTAGTCCGTAGGACCAAATAGGTTTGAGTATTGCTTTGTACAGAAGAATTTTGTTTTGGATGTTGAGTTTTGATCTGCGTCCAAGGAGCCAATACATTTTCCGGAATTTCAAGTCTAGTTGTCTTCTTTTGGTCTGGATATGTTTTTTCCAAGTAAGACGTTGGTCAAGATGGAGGCCAAGGTATTTAGCGTCTGTTACTGTTGGTATTCCTCCATTTTCCATTCTTACAGGTGGGCATGTGTTGTGGCGGTTGGTAAACGTTATTTGAGATGATTTTGTTTTATTTACTTTTGTTCGCCATTTTGTGTACCATTCATTGAGTATGTCCAGATGGTGTTTCAGGTCTTGTGAGGCTTGTATGTGATCTTCATTTACAGCTAGTATTGCTACGTCATCTTTGTAGCAGCAATCTTTCAAAAATTTTGCTAACGATTGGGAGTAGCCTGATGGGTCGATAAGATGTTACTTCATTGGGCGCTTTGCCTGGCTTAATGATCATTATGATTTCTGCAAATTTTCATATTTTTGGAAAGTATGACAAATTTAGCATGCGACTAAATATTACTGTTAGCATAATAATGGCCTTACGAGGAAGTTGTTTTAGTACTTGTGCCGAGATTAAGTCATAACCTGGAGCCTTTCGTGAGTTAAGTTTGGTTATTTCTTTCTTGATTTCTATAGGAGTAAAAACTTTGATTGGAAGGGACATTTGACATGCTGCGCTAATTAGTTCTTCCACTTCTTCATCAGGGTCTGGTGGCTCGGTTTGAAATACACTTGTAAGATGTTCAGCAAAGACGTCCGTTTTTTCTTTGTTGCAACGAGCCCGTTCACCATTTGGTTTATGGAGGGGAGGAATAGTTGTGTATGGTTTTTTAAGCTTCTTAGTCACCTTCCATAGCGTCTGATCATTTGCTGTAAGGTTTGTAATGTAATGTTCGAAGGTTTCGTTGTTTGTTTCATTAAGCTTCTAAAGTAGATTAAATTACACTTGGTATGATAAAAAAGAATGTGTGTGTACTTTGTACGCACGTAAGAAGTTATACTTCTACTACATACTATGTGATTTTTAAGACAATACCAAAAATTTAAAAAATAAAAGAATAAAACGCACACGAACACATTGAAAAATGCCACAAAGAAAAAATGATTTCTGAACGATAATAAGTAATTGTTGGCAAAAATTTTAAATACGCATTTTCTGAAAAAAAAAATTATATAACAAATATACTTACAATCATAAAATGAATAAAAACATAAAAAAATAAAAACTTGCATCGGGAATCTAACCCGTGAATTTCGTGGCGCTTTGATTCGTAATCGAAGCCTAGACTCACTCGTCCAATTCCACATTATTTGTCATGTGGAAAAATAGGGTAACTGAACGTTTTACTGTTTGACAGTTGTTTTGAATATAATTAAATTATGTAGTTTAAATTTTGTGGAAGAAAATATTAAAATATAACAAAACAGTAAGAAAACAATATATTAGATGAAGATTGGTAGAACTTTTGTTGGTAATCAAATTAAGTATGTAAATCAAAGCATTACATACCTACTAGATAAATAAATCTACGCCAAAAAATCATAATTTAAAAATAAAAATCGGACCTAATTTGGGATTTCTCTCTAAAATCCCCATTCTTGAGAAAATAAATGTACAGTAGAGCGTAGATTATCCGAACGTCGATCAACCAAACGACCGCTTATTCGAACTATCGACTCCCGCGTCCCGCACTCGAATACCGAGCAAGCGTTAGTAATTGACGCTTAAAATATCTTCAATTTTCTTCAATATTGTATCCAAAAATAATTATGTTGTTGCAAAGACTGCACTTTTTTGTTTAGTTGCTAGTTGTCATTATCAAGATATAAATAAATATGTAGGTATATAAATATGGCATTTATTCACTTGTGGATAAATATGTATGACTATAAATATGTATCAATATATTGTAGTTCGATTATCCGAACAAATCGGTTTTCCGAACACCTATGTCCCCCAATTAGTTCGGATAATCGACGCTCTACTGTATTTCAACCTAATCCAAATGTATAATTACAATATGATTATAATAAAAACTACTTACCAAATTAGAATGAGTTTTCCTTGTCCAAAATAGTCCAAAAGTCCAAAAATATAGGTATATGAAAACTATTTAAAAAGGCAGTATAACTATTAACTAACTTTTGTTTGTTGTTTCTTTTCACACAAATTTTAAAACGCAACAACCATAAATAATCTAACTACAGCTGTGCCACAGCCCCCATATTGAATAATTTTTGACATGTCATTTGAACATCCAATCAGAACAAAGTTATAATGCGCATGCGCCGGGATCATAGGTTTTAACATATAAAAATTCACCCTCATATCGCCGGTAAAGAAGTATAACTTCAAAAACTATCCAACGAATTCTTTGTTTTAATTTAGTGACACTCAAATATAAAAGAGTTATATCGATAAAACGAAACTTACCAGCAAGCAATTCTAAGCATACAGGAATCATTTTCAAAAAATTTACCCTATTTTGATTAGAATCGCTTCCTGTATCAAGATACTTTTATGTGGCGCTCATTGTATTATTAATTTTCTTATCTTAATTGGCAACTAACATGTCAATCTCGAAAAAAAGTATATCTACTAAATAAATTATTTTTCAAACTCTTTCAAACTAGTTTGACAAACAGTTTGAATTTTCAAACCTGTACGATTGACCAGTTTGACTTGACTTGAATTATTTGTCAGAAGGATTGACTTGAGTTTGACTTGAAATTAAGTCAAACTCAAGTCAAGTTCAAACATTCAAGTCAAACTTAAGCAACTCTAGTCTTTACTCTACGTGAAGGGTACAAATGATGGTGTCTTACAAGGGTAAACTGTAAATATATTTTGTATCTTTTGCGTCTTTATCTGACCTTAGTTGCCTAATTAAGTCTTGGTAACATTTATGGCAATGAATATTTACCTTTCACTTCCTCTGCAATGTTGTTATCAGACGCAGCTAAGGATTCTAATTATATATGTTACAGTTCAAGTTGATTATCCAGTTGGAGTTGACTCCAACTAGTTGGAGTCGACTCTAACGGCTGGTTTCAGTAAAAGTTGATTATAAATATAAAATGAAGATTTATATTCAACATTTACTAGTAAAAGTAGACTCCAACTAGGAAAAGTATACTCTTCCCAATGTCATTTAGTAAAAGTTGATTCTGATTCACACAAACAGCCGATTCTAGAAACGAAATGTTACTGAATATGTTCAAATTAGTCTAGGCTGTATCGTCGCCCCCGTTAGGTAAATTATTCCAGTTCGATTTTTTTTTGCACAAACTTACTAAAAAAGAGGTCCTCTTCGACCAAATAACGAATCCACAGGGTGTCAGATGGTACTGTGGTCGAAAAATTGTTTAAACAATTTTTTTAAACAAACTCACAAAAAAAATTTATTTAGGACAATTTTCTTTACATTATTTGGGTCATTCGGAGCAAAAGAGGTCTTTTGTGATTTTTCTGTAAAATTTTGTTGTTCTCGAGTTATACGCGATTTAAAATTTGCAAAATACGAAAATGACCATTTTCAAGGCCATTTAACTCGGTTAAAAATTATTATTATGAAAGTCCGAAAGTTACCAAATAAAATTTTAACGACCCCCCTACAAGATACTGAAGAAATTTTTGTTATTATTTTATTACTAAGCGGTTATTTTTAATTATTAACAATGAGCGCTAGGAGCGTATTGACGCAGCTATCAATGTGAGTGCGAGTGAGATGCACCATTGCACCATTTTGACATTTAAAAATTTAAACTTCTGTTAAACCACAAAACTGTCAAAACTTTTTTTGTAATTTATAGCTCACATGTCATCACCATGACAAGTCGAAAGTTCTTCTTCTTGTGGTGCTTTCTCCTTTAGTGGAGGTTAGCGACTACACTGGCAAATCTGTCTCTGTCCAATGCGGCTCTAAACAAAGATGTTGAATCAAGGCCGGTCCAGTTTCTGATATTTCTAAGCCATGAAATCTGGCGCCTACCGGGACCTCGTTTTCCTTCACTCTTACCCTGGATGATAAGTTGCGTGAGGCGGTACTTTTCGTTTCTCATTATGTGTCCCAGGTAGCTAACTTTTCTGACTTTAATGATTTTTGGCAGTTCCCTATCTGTACCTATTCTCCTCAGAACATATTCGTTGGTGGTGTGGGTTGTCCAAGGTATTTTCAAGTCTCTTCTATAAAGCCAGAGTTCAAAGGCGTCCAACTTGTTCATCAGTGTTGTGTTGTGTCTAGGCCTCCGTTCCATACAAAAGTATTGACCACACATAGCAATGCAGAAAATGACATCTAAGGCTGATATTAATGCTACTGTTACAAAATAAGCTTTTCATTTTGATAAACCCCTGTCGGGCTACCTCTATTCTCGCTCTTGACTTCTTGTTTTTAATCAAGTTGATTGTTGAACCAGCAACTAAGATATTTGTACTGGCTTACGTATTCAAGCTGTTGGTGTTTCACATATTTATTGGAAGAGGTAAATTGTTCCTTGATATTCTTATAACTTTGGTTTTCGCAGTATTGATCTTCATCCCCATTTTTTCACAACTCTCAGTAACCCTATCCAACAGTATCTGCAGACTATGGTCCGAATCAGTCATTAATACTGTGTCATCTGCATAGCGGATGTTATTTACTCTCTGACCGTTTATCCTGATTCCTTCTGAAGGGTGCGATAAAGAGTTCGCAAATATTACCTCAGAGTAGACGTTAAAAGTATGGGTGATAGCATACAACCCTGTCTAACACCTCGTTGTATTTCAATTGGCCTTGACGTATTACCATTGGTCTTTATGATTGCTATTCCAATAAGTAGCCTCTATAATTTTAGAATCTCTTTTGTCGACTCCGATGTCATTCAATCTTTTTATCAAGGTCTTGTGCTTCACCCTATCGAACGCTTTCTCAAAATCTATGAAACAGATAAAAAGGTCTGCTTGCTGATCTTTGTATCTTTGTGCCAGAGTTTGAAGACAAAATATTGCTTCTCGTTTCCCCATACCTTTCCTGAAGCCAAATTGTTCTTGACCGGTGACCTCATCACATTTTTTATAATATATTCTGTTTTGTATGATACGCAAGAAAAGCTTCAGAATGTTATTTAATAGACTTATAAGGCGGAAGTCCTGGCATAATTTGGCGTTCTTCTTTTTAGGCAGTGGTATGAAGACTGCTTCAAGCCATATTTTAGAGATAGTCCCTGTATTGTAAACATTATTAAATAGTCCAAGAAGAAGGTCTAAGTTTTCCTCGTTAATTAACTTCAATAGCTCAGCTGGTATTTCATCTTTTCCTACAGATTTGTTGTTTTTTAGTTGACGTAGAGCATATTTCAGTTCGGACTTTAGTATTGGAAGACCTTCGTCGTTTTCGGTATTTAATGTAGGAGGTTCTCTGATGTCATAGAAGAGTTCCTTTATATAGTCTTCCCACATGTTTATTTGTTCTTCAGGGCTTGAAATCAGTTTGCCTTCTGCGTTGATTAGATTATTTGGTCCTTGTGAGTATGTCGTGCCTGTGAATTCCTTGAGTTTCTTATACAGATGGAAGTCATCATGTTTTTTATATAAGTTTTCGATTTCTTCACATTGTTGTGTTATCCATTTTTCTTTTGCAATTTTTATTTTTTGTTTAATGGTTCTATTTAATGCTTTGTACATTACTCTGTGCTGTTTGCATTTTCTTCTTTCATCCATTAAATCCGATATTTCCTCTGTCATCCATCTTTGCTTCCGTGGTCGCTGTTTTGTGAGCATTTCAGTTGCCGTTGTAAGGGCGTGTCTGATTTCCTCCCGAAGGCGAAAGTTAAGGATGTTTAATTATATGAAAGTGTGCTAAAAAACAGTGCGAAAAAGTAAAACCCATTTAAAATAGGTACATTGTTACTTCAGACACACTTTAAACTCTTCATGTACTGCTATCTATATTTACAATTTTAACACAATAAAACCTTTACATTTTTACATAATATGAGATTATTTTTGAGAATTTGGTTAACAAAAATTGGTTAAACAATTTTTCGACCGCGGTACCGCGTGACACCGTGTGTATTTGTTATAAGGATTGTTATACGCATGTATTTCTTTGAGTAAGTTTGTGCAAAAAATCGAATCAGAATAATTTACCTAACGGGGGCGACGTTAGAGACTATACTAATAAGTAGTTGAAACGGTCAAAACAAAGAAACGCACACTCATCAAAAATGCACTTGAGATTCTCGTATAATCAACATTTACTGAATCGATCCAGGAAGAGTCAACTCCAACTAGTAAAAGTTGATTTAAATTTTTAAAATCAACTTTTACTGCTCGTTTCAGTTGGAGTTGACTCCAACTAGTTGGAGTCAACTCTAACTGAGAATCAACTTGAACTGTAACATATACAGTTTTTTACTTCCTCAATATTCAGTGCCGGATTTAGGGTACTTGCGGCCTTAGGCCAAATTACCCCGAGCGGCCCCCGATAACTTCACGATTATGTAATTAAAGCATAAATCACATTTCATATTAATACGTATTTATTTTAATTTTACTTTTTAAAATTGGTAAAACATACAAAGCATAACATAAATGAATAGAAATGCCACTAATGTTCTATTTGAATACGGTACATAAATATGCGGAAATGTTGTATTCACTAATTACATTAATAATCTTGGTTTACAAATTTGGCTAAAACCCCAAACAGCTCTAACAACAATTTCTATATTTATAAAAAATATCTAATTCAAAAAGTTAGCAAACAGCAGTTATTTGTAAAATTATTAATATTGCAGTTAATTGTTAAAATTAAATAGGTAAAATTTTTTTCGTTCTGGGAGAAAAGTACAAGTGGCAATAAAAGACCGAGAAAAAAAAGCGCCGAGTTGAAAAGACATTATAAGTAACAGAAAAAGCAAAATAATATCCATTTCCACTTAAGTAATTTTATGAGGACTTAACCTAATAATTTTTTTCATTAATTTATAGATCAATAATTGATCTATAAATTAATGAAAAAAATATTAAGTTAATTCCTCATTAAATTACTTAAATGGGGCGTTTTTTCTACTTCTTGAAAAAAATTGATTTGTGGGTTACAACCTTTTACCTTTCAACCGTCGAATGAACTGTAATAGTAATAGGCTACGGTTCTGAAAAATAAAATATTAAGAATACAACGAATAAACTTCTAGATCGTTCAATTCTCACATTATTCTCTTATACCGAAAAACGTCAATGTCATTTTCTTAATTTGGATAAAGTTGGATTCGTGAATAACATTGACACTCACTCTACTTCATAATCATCTCATAATAAATCTCATATCTAAACTCTAAACACTCACTTTTCTAGCTTTTTTCTCTGCAAAATTTTTAATCAAATCGTTGAAGTCTAAAGTGGCGTTTAGACGCCGCGATATATCGCAGCAATTATAAACTGATGATTATAAACTGAAACAACTCGATCGTTACAATACATTGATGCAGGCCGATACCAACTCCAATCCAATTCCAATTCCGATAAATCGCTGCGATGTACCGTTTACACACAACAATAAATTGAAGCAACTCGATTGATATCGCGCTGTGTCTAAACGATGCCTTAGGCTTGAAAAAGCTCAGCATTTGAAACAAAACTAAGCAAACTAGACAATCTAGAATCTTCGTCAGAAGTCGAGTTCCTCAAGTAGTTTTTGATTCTTTTCAACACGCTGAATGATCTTTCTTCGGATGCAATATCATGCATAGTAGAATGCGTAAAGCCGTGTCCATATTCGGAAATAATGTTGTTAACTGTCTTTCACAAATGAGTGTCAGATACTCCAAAAATGTATTCCTCGGAGGCTTGGTAATCTTGTTATCATGAGGTTCTCTTTCTTCATCAAATATACCTTCAACAAAGCATTTGAACTGTACACACTCTTCTCCAAAGTTATCATCTATTTCGATTCGATACTTTTTAGCCAAAATAGAAGCTTTTCCCCTGATTTCTTCATTGAAAATTGACGATAAGTTGTTTAAAAACCCAAATTCTTCATTAAGACTGAAATAAAGTTCGGACCTTTCATTCAATTCTGACTAAAGCCTGTAAATTACAACATTGAATATATTAATCTTTAAGTCTTCTTTGCCACTAAAGTGGGGTTCAGTGGATTCATCTTCTTTGTCTTCGCCAAGGAGAGTCTTTTCGGGTGTCTTTTTATTTCAAGAATATAGGTTTCATTTTTAGGTATCTCTTTTCCTCTTTTTCATAGGAATCAAAGTTGGCTCTGGGACTAAATACGTACTCCTTTAGAGATTTGTATTTGTTGCAAGTCACATTTAAGTCTGTAGCAGTCTTTTACAATGTTTTGCTACTCTTATCAAAACGTAAAATATCATATCACATGTTTAGTAGAATAAAATCCTCTAATTTGAAAATTGTTTATTGATTCCATTAGCTTCAGCTCGGCTCACATTTGTTTTCCCTGTATCGGCTGAAATTTTTTTTACTGCATCGTAGTAGCTCCAGTAGTTAAGTAAAATAGCTTTTACAGCATGCCATTTGGCAGCCAATCTTGTAACATTTACTCTTTTTGGAAGGAGTGTCTTTTCGTTATTGTTATTTCTGAAAATGTTTTCCAACACGACCCATCTTGAAGTAGATGCACTCATGAAAACGTAAAATTCTTGAATAAACATGAGTAGTTTTATTACCGCCAAACAACAATCAGCCGCATGTGAGCCTACTACTACGCTGCGGCCCCCTTTTGCTTGCGGCCCTAGGCCTCGGCCTAGTCGGCCTAGTGTCAACATTGTATTCCCCTATTGTTAGATTTTGTAGCTGCCATATTTCTGCAACAAAAAATAATGCCGAAAGAATGGAGTGGTAGTAGTTATTGTACCAATACATAAGAAAGGAAAAAGGAATCATGAATTTCACTAATCCGTATAAAATATTGGCTTATCGGTATTACTGACTAAAAAATTACTACCATATGCCGAAGAAATCGTTGGTGACTACCAGTGTGGTTTCAGGCCTGGAAGATCGACTATTGATCAAACATTTACTATTAGACAAATGCTTGAAAAATATTGGCAGTATAATTAAGACGTGCATCAGATCTTTATAGATTTCAAACAAGCGTTTGATTTAGTTAATCGTCCAACACTATGGAAGGCAATGATCGAGCTGGGCGTACCCAAGAAACTAACTGCGGTAACTCAAATGCTTGTAATTAACTCCTTTGTACAAGTTAGAATAGAGGGAAAATACAAAGTGCTTTCTTCGCAAATTCTGGATTGAGACAGGGAGATCCGTTGTTCCCATTGTTGTTTAACCTGGCCTTAGAATATGTCATGCGAGAAATCTATCCAAAAATCAAACCATAGTTGCTCGGAGAGCAAAATTCGTACTCGCCTTTTCCAATGACGTAGTTGCAGTAGCACAATCAACATTAGAAGTTAAGGACATTTTCTCGAGCTTTGAAGAAGCTGCATTAAATGTCTAAAGGTCTAAAAATAAATGAAGACAACAAAATACATGGCCCTTTCAAAACAACAACGATGGCGAATAAGGCAAAATATTTCTACAAACGATTTTTATAAACTTTCTACTTTTAGAGTTTCTTTTATCAAAATTATTAGTTGTGTTGGTATACTAAATTCGTTTTTTTATTTTATTGTTGACAGTAGCAACCACTTTGGGTTATTAGCTGTATTATCATTGATACGTATACATGGTTACTTAAATCTAATAGCATTTTGCTTATTACATAAGTTCACATTTAGGTAACAGTAACATAATTTACAAATTAAGAATGGGGTTTACAGAATGTTAACAGTGGTTATAATTTGTCTAAAACATTAATGTCTTTCATATAATTAAACAAATGTGTAAGCTTACAGTGTGGTCGTGGTCCTAAGACTGCTTTTATACTGATAGGTATTAAGTGTTTTTGTCTTTCACTAATATATTTAGGACACTCTATTCTATTAATATATGCGTTACATTGATGTCGCAATTACACAGGTCACAAATAGGGCGATTTTATTTAGAGATTAGGTAGCTGTAAGTCTGCTATGCCCTATGCGTAAACGATTTAGCTTCATAAACAGCTGGCGATTTAAGTCTATCTCACACCAAGGTTCATTTGAGGGCTTTATTGTGCTTAGAGTTGATTACGAAAGATTCCATTCGTTTTCCCATTTGTTTACCACTTTTCCTTTAAGGAATGATTTGTAATCGGAAACAGGCACTAAGTTCACTAACACTGAAGACGCACTGTGTATTGCTTCTCTGGCATGAAAATCTGCTTTTTCGTTTCCTGGAAGTCCAAATGTGTGATGGAACCCATATAAAGCCTACTTGCTGCGTCATGTTCTTTAGTAAATGTAATTGTTCTTTTATTAAAATACTTATAGGATTACTTGTATATAACTGTTCTATCGTATGTAACGCACTGAGAGAGTTGGTAATTATGACAGATTTTGGAATTTTTTGAGTACGAATGTGAATGAGGGCTTGCATAATTGAATATAGTTCTCCAGAGTAAATACTGCAAGTGGAAGATAATTTTAATTGTAATACAGTGGAACCCCGATAAGTCGGACTACGATAATCTGGAAGTCCGGTTAACCCGAACTGATTTTCATAAGACAACACAAGCATTTTGCATTTTTTCAGTTTGACTGAGTATTTTACCAAGAAATGAACAATACAACTGTACGTAATTTAGATGTATTGTGCATATGGATTTCATGTTGAAATTATAATGGAGTTTATCTCTCTTATGGAGTAAGTATACCGTATTTTATTAATTTTTACCATATTCTGCGGCTAACCCGGATTTTCGATAACCCGGATCGGCCGCGGTCCCGATTAATCCGACTTATCGAGGTTCCACTGTATAGTGTTTGAATCTACAACTGCCGATCCCACTGATCCCAATGATCTGGGAAAGAAGCAAGTATGTTGAGAAAAGATTGAATAATTGTTGCATGGGGGGTGTCAAACTAAATTCGTTCATTGTTTGTATTAAGAATTTGTGAATAATGTGTATAATAAATACTAGTAAAAAATATAATGGAACAGTCAGATTTGTAGGTTTTGGTAGTTTGGCTTTAAGTTTTAGTCCGGCAGCTGATTTTTTCCGGTAAATAAATATGTACATACGATATGTCCTGCAATAACTTAAAAAATAAATATTTTAATTTACATATGTAATTTTACAAATAAAAGGCAGATATCGAGCACAGTAACAGTTATTTATTAAATCTTGCCCAAGTACTTTCAGAGCATTATCATGGGCGTTTTGTCAAAAAAGGAAGCTATCGAATACATCCCGGAATATCGTAGAAATATACTCAAAAGAAGAAATTGGACTTCGTAAGACCCAACGCGACCGGAAGTCGATATTTGAACTATTCGCGTAACTTTTGCGTCGATTGATATACGATTTCACTAATGTTGAGTTATTTTTGTAAAACTTCCGGTCATAACTTAGCGGAAATAATATCAAAACCGGAACTAAATATTCGAGCTCTCTTATGGATATATCTCATGTACAATTTCTACCACTATAAAATGGCACGTTAAAGCAAGACTTATCGTATGTACTAAAAGTAATTTTGGGCATTGTTTATTGACATTTAACCTGTCAGGGACCCTTCCTCTTACCGCTAGCTTCCATTGATAACTGATGTATAATAGCCTTTATAATTACTTTTCTTATTTTTAGAATTATTGATACTAAAAGAACTTTATAAAAATACAATTAAATCTAAAATTAACGAAAGTATACAGTTTAAAAATTTTGAAATTAAGAACTACACTCTCACTCTAATAAAGATCTGCTTCCCAACTGAAACTTAAATGCCATATACATAGACGATTAACTCTTTGCAATCTGGTCGGAGTGAACAAAAAAGGGTCTTAAAGTCGTTCTCTATATCGCATACTTAAACTATATCTGTAAACAATTTTTCAGGAAGTGGCTTCAATAAAACTTGTAATACTAAATATACTAATAATCATTAATATTTTTTGTATTTTGACAACGGCATCAGATTTGGACGTCGAAACGTTAATAAAATCATTTTTTTAGTAAAATTGTGGCTTATTTCTCATCAAAACTAGTAATTATAAAAATGCCACAAGAAAATAGCTTCAGAACAACACTAAATATACTAATTCTGTTTCAGGGGCAACTGTTATCTTGGCCGTTAGAAACGGCGAAAAAGGCTTAAGAGCTTTAGAAAGAATCAAGTGGATCAAAAACGATGCAAAAATACAAGTAAAATTGTTGGACGTGTCGGAATTTTCGAGTATTCGCAATTTCGTCGACCAAATAAATGACGAATACGCCAAGATTGATATTCTTATAAACAACGCTGGAATTATACGAGATAATTCAAAAGAAATCGGAAAATTTGGGGAAAATGGGAGTGATACATTTTTAACTAATTATTTAGGTAAGTTATATGACGATTTTTTGATTGAAAGACTTATCAAATATAAAGTTTGTTTTAATTTAATTAATGTGTGATATTTGCTTTTGTAAAATAAAAAAGTAAGTGTTTGTTTTTTATATTTTGCCGATACAAAAAATTGTTGAAAATTTCTATCTACTTTTCCTTTTAGGACCATTTTTATTGACCCATTTACTATTACCGTTGCTAAAAAAATCTGATAATGGTAGGGTAATCAATGTATCAGCCCTAGCTCATTTTAATGGTAAACTAGACCTCGATTTCGGAAAGAACTCTGCTCCGCTCGTAGCGTTTGCAGATAGTAAACTAGCCCTAACGATGTTTACCAAATATATGGCGCAGCTTCACAATAGTAAGTATAGGTCGACAGAAATATCTGAAACCGCCAAGGTCAGACCGATCGAAAACTTTAATTACGCGACGTTGTCAGATCAATCGGGTTTCAAAGGTTTTTCGATTTTTTATTTGTTACCTGTTTCACAGTAAAATTGATAACAATAATTCTATAATGATTTTACATTTTTATTATGAATCTAAATATTCCTGTTGTCAATAATTTCAGTTAAATACAAATAAGGAATACTAATTGTTTATGAATGACTTCAACCAACAATCGTCTATTAATAATAATTAATCTATAATAATAATTAAACTGACACCTGCATCTTCTTCTTCAAGTGGCATCTCCGCGACGGAGTTCGACAATCATCGTAGCTACTCGGACTTTAGAGACGGCTGCTGTGAAAAGTTCATTTGATGTACATCTGTACCATTCTTTCAGGTTGCGCAGCAATGATATTCTACGTCGCTCTATGCTTCTTTCTCCTGCATAATGAGTTGGAGCAAGTTGTATCCATCTCCACGTGGAATATGTCTGAGATATTCCAAATTTCTGGTTTTGATTGCGTTAAGACTTCCATTTCTTTATTCATCTTTCTCAGAACATCTTTGTTTGTGACGTGTTCTGTCCATGATATTTTCAGAATTCTTCCATATACCCACAACTCGAATGATTCGACTTTTTCATTGATGCGCATTCAAGGTCCAAGCTTCCATTCCATAAAACAAAGTCGAGAAAACGTAGCATCTAGCCAAACGAACTCTTAGCTCTAACTTCAAATCTTTGGTGCAGAGCACTCTTCTCCTTTTCTATTCTTATTTTAATCTCCTGGAAGTAATCATTTGTGGCGTTGATCATTGTTCCAAGATATGCATATTATTGTACTCGATCGACATTGGTTCCGTTTATAAGGAGATTATCGTTATTTCGTTGTGTTTTAGCTATTCTCATAAATCTTATTCTCATAAAACATGTTTCCTCCTGCAAACATGCAGGGCCGTAACTTCGATGTTGGGGGCCCCGGGGCAAACGTGATCTGAGGACCCTCAGGTGCTGAGGGGCTAAAACTCAGATGCTCAGACGCTAAAACTCATTTTAATGCATTTAATGACTGAAGTTTCTTGTACCTACATACTACATTGCTATTTTAGTTGACCAACACAAAAAATTTTGAAATCACCTTATTTTAAGTTGAATAATTTTGCAAGTACCATCTTATCTGTTTTATGCAAGTACATTTTTCGGCTACAATATGGTTCCTTTTACGTACCAATAATATGTGGCCTGGGGTAAATTGGTTAAGACAATATAGCTGGGACGGTGGGCCCATATTCCGGTTGCATTTTAGTTTTTATTTCGCCAAAATGACTAATTTACTCAGTAACAATTTTATCTAGTCTCGGGGGCCCCAGCTTAGCCCGGGCCTCCTCTTCCAATGGCATTTTAAGTTTTATTACGCCAAAATAACTAATTTCCTAGGTAATAATTTAAATTTTTATATTATGGTCTCGGGGGGCTCAGCTTAGCCCCCTCAACTTTATGTTGAGGTCTAGGGTGCATCTGTAGGTTCTTTTTAAAATTGTCTCATTTGAAACTATTTGTTGGGATCGGGTTTTAAAATACATATTTTTATTTTCCTCGTTAAAATCTATGCACGGCCAACCAAAGGAGGGCCCCTGCGGGGCCCCTCTTGGCCGGGGGCCCCGGGGCACTGCCCCGGTTGCTCCAATGGTAGTTACGGCCCTGCAAACATGTATCCGTTTATTATGTTTGATTCAATTACTTGACATGTTATACAACAATAAATCTTTGTATATTATTTTGTTGGTAGTCGAGAATATTCGGAATACTTATTTACAAAACAAACATACAATAATATACATAATTATTTCTTTACTAAATCTGTCAAAGCAGCTACCCGTTCTTGTATTCTATATTCTATGTAACTCAATAAATAGTATATTATTACATATTTCGTTCTGCTTTCTACTGCATAAATTTTAAAACATTGTGTATAGACCAGTCATCCGCGGTAAAAAAGTAAAACCGTGGAATTTTGAGAATTAAAACCGATTTTCTAGGAAGGGCTAGAGATGGATTTCTACGGACAACAGAAACAAGTATGGCGTTTCATAAGACAACAAAGAAGCGAACTGAAAGAACTAGTTAAAATAGAACACATGAATGAGGATACATGGGTGGCCTTCCTGACAGAAATGTTTAAAAAAGATAACGAAGAATCTTTACCAGATACGCTAAATATAGTAATTGATGAAAAGACCGAAATCTCCCAAATAGGTGTGAAACAGGGAATAAATAAATTAAAAAATAGAAAGTCACCAGGGGAAGATCAAATACCAAATGAACTGTTAAAATATGGAGGTGATCACCTTTTACAACAACTGCAACTTTTATTCATAAAATAATCACCACGAACAGAATACCAGATGAATGGAGGAGAGCAATTATGCTGATGTTCTTCAAGAAAGGAGATAAGAAGACCCAAATAATTATCGAGCAATAAATCTTTTAAATACAAGACTCAAATTGACAACAAGAATTATAGCGACAAAAATAAACGAACGCAAAACTCTGCAAGAGGAACTGCAAGGATTTCGGACAGGATGATCATGCACGGATGCAGTTTTTGTAATAAGACAAGTAAGAGAAAAGTCCCTGGAATACAACAAACCAGCATATATGCCTGATATATTTGAAGAAAGCGTTTGATAGAGTGAGAATTCGGGACGCGATACATTTATTATATGAAAAGGGAATATCACTGGATTTAATACAACCATTGAGAATATAAATAAAAATAACATAGCTATGGTAAGATGTAAGGGAAAACTATCGCAACCTAACAAGTATGAAACTGGCATTAGACAAGGAGATTCGCTGAGCCCAATAATCTGATAATAAATGAAATCATAAAGAAAGTTAAAAAAAGAAGAGGACATAGAATGGGAGAAAAGGAAATAAAGATAATCTGCTACGCCGACGACGCCATAATAACAGCCGAAAATGAAGATGACCTACAAAGATTAATGAAAGAATTCGAAGATACGGCACTCATATACAACATGGCAATCTAAACAGTAATATCAACAATAGTAATATCAGCGTAACCGAGACGATGTAAATTGATCGTAAATAACAAAATAATAGAACAAGTGATGGAAACGGAATACTTGGGAGTAAAACTGTCAAGCTACGGAAAAGTGGAAGAAGAAGTACAAAATCAAGTGAACAGAGCAGCAGAATGTCTCAACAACACAATCTGGAGAAACAAATACCTCACAACGGAAACAAAAACCAGAATATATAAATCACCAATAAGAAAAATAACAAACCAAACTCTAAGAAACAGAGTAAGAAGTGAGGAAATACGAGTGAGATGTGGAATAGAAGAAATAAACATGTCAACCAAAAGAAGAAAGAAAGAATGGAATCAACACATAGAAAAATGACAGAAAATAGAATAGTACGAATAGCAAGAGACAAATCGCCAAATGGAAGAAGATCATTGGGACGACCAAGGAAAAGATGGCCAGACAATGTCAATTGAGGCTAAAAATCGAAGTATACAGGCATTGAGCCTATTTATAAAGTAGGAAGAAGAAGAAGAAGAAGAAGAAGAAGAAGAAGAAGACTCCAAGACATTTCTTCAAAATTTACCCTATGCCAAACCGGGCTTTTGCCCTGGGGGTGAAAATCCCATCTAAGGGATGAACATATTTTCAATGAAAATAACTATGGAAATCGATAGACTATGACCAATTCTGAGTAAATTTTGTTCTATAATTTTTTTTTTGCAAAGTTGATGCAAAGTTGATTACGAAAACGTCCCATGTATTTTGTCGGACAAAACATCCAATTGATTTGTTACCCTTTCATTAAACTCTCATGCAAAAATCAGATTACTATTACTAATAGGTCTGGATCCCGCGTATGAAAAAAAAGTTGATTAATAGCAAGCTGAAAATTTGTTAATAGCTTGAGGGTGTCTAGTCGGATAAACTTTGATATATGGGAACACTGAAACAGGGGCAGTTTTAATTGTGGAACAGGTTAAAAATTTGGAACGGTCAGACCACGAAAACGGCACATTTATTTTGTCCGACAGAACAGACTTAAACTCTCCGAACAGAGATTAAACTCTCATGCAAAAATCAGACTGCTATTTATCACCTGTCATAATTCCTGTCATTTGACATATTCTACATGTTCCACTCATTAAAACGCCCATTTGGTGATAAATAGCAGTCTGATTTTTGCATGAGAGTTTAATCTCTGTTTGGAGAGTTTAAGTCTGTTCTGTCGGACAAAATACATATGCCGTTTTCGTGGTCTGACCGTTCCAAATTTTTAACCTGTGCCACAATTAAAACTTCCCCTGTTCCAGTGTTCCCATATATCAAAGTTTGTCCTACTAGACACCCTTAAGCTATTAACAAATTTTCAGCTTGCTATTAATCAACTTTTTTTTCATACGCGGGATCCAGACCTATAACCGACATGATTCCTGTCATTTGACATATTCTTCGTGTTCCACTCATTAAAATGCCTAGGTGGTGATAAACACCGGTCTGATGTTTGCATGAGAGTTTAATGAAATGGTAACAAATCAATTGGAAGTTCTGTCCGACAAAATACATGGAACGTTTTCGTAGTCTGACGTTCCAAATTTTTAACCTGTTCCACAATTAAAACTTTCCCTGTTCCAGTGTTCGCATACATCAAAGTTTGTCCGACTAGACACCGTTAAGCTATTAACAAATTTTCAGCTTGCTATTAACCACCTTTTTTTGGTACGCGGGATCCAGGACTATAAATGTTTTTAAGTTATTATACATATAAAATGTATAGTCTCAATTGCTAATAACTTAGAAAGTATCAACTTTGCAAAAAAATTTATAGAACAAAATTGATTCCGAATTGGTCAATCTATCGATTCACATAGTTATTGTGATTGAAAAAATTTTCATCCCCTAGATGGGGTTGTTTCACCCCTAGAGCAAAAGCATGGTTCGGCATAGGGTAAATTTTGTCAACGGTTATAAATACTACCTAAATCCAAATTTTCAAGGAAATCGACCTTGATTCTCAAAATTCCACGAGAAAATGGCTGTTGCGATTGGACTAGTACCTATAACTTCACGGGATTGTGCACTTATACTACATTTACAATCAAGATGAAGTAGAAATAAACAAACCAAGACACGTTAAATGCTACTAGGAGCACTCCTGAATCATAATTTACAATGTTTAGGGTAGGTGGGGACAAAAGTACGCACGGGGTAAAGGTACTACGCACTTACATTTTTCAGTAACTTCTTATATGTTGGCGACAAAATCTTGTGGCATAATATGTTTGTACTACTCAGTATCATTGGATGAGAAACTTTGGCGCAATCAGGGCGAATACAACAACAAAAATGAGATAAAAATTATTTTTGTACCTTTTGATCTAGTTTTTCTTAAAAATTGATTGATTCTAATTCTTAATCTTTCAAACTCAGATTATTATTGGTTAGGGATGTTGAAAGTTTATTGTTAGAAGACTTCTTCTACATGACAGTTTAAAGTTCACATGCGCATAGTTTCATATTGAGGTTAGATATATTATTGGTTGCCGGATGGGGCAAAAGTACTCACACAAATTGGGCAAACGTTCGCAGTGCGTACCTTTGCCCCCAGTGAGGCAGACTTGGCAAATGCATGTTTCAAGTCAATCTTCAAAGTGAATATCAAGTTGAGCTTGATATTCTATCAGCTAATTTTGTCTCAATTGCCAAATTTCTCAAATCCGCAAAAGTACGCACATGCGTACTTTTGCCCCATTGGGTGGGGCAAAGGTACGCATTTACATTTTTTTTTCAAAAAGTTATCTATTAACACTATTAAAATAATATTGAAGAATTTCCATTTGCCTAATATGGTTACAAAATGTATCAATTTCACTTTCATCTATACTCTGTGCCAATTCAAGCATTAGAAGATTCAGTAGAGATGAAAATTTAGAAAATGCGTACCTTTGCCCCCACCTACCCTATACATTGTAAATCCCAAATCATGATTTCCAAAGTTTATACATACATTGTAAATTATGATTCGAGAGTGGTCATAGTAGCGTTTAACGTGTCTTGGTTTGTTTATATTTCTGCTGCATCTTAATTGTAAATTTAGTATAATGTTCTATTTTTCACGGCACTATTTAAAAAAATATTAAATGTATTCTACATACACAACACTATTCGACGATTTTATCTGGCAATGTCGCAAAACCACTGACCTCGTCCACAATGCTTTTTAAATGGATATTTAATCTTTGCACCAACGCGGTTTCAGATATTTCTGTACAATTGTACTTATTAATTATTTAAGAATCGGTGGTTCATCAACTGTACGAAGTAATTTGCGAACTCAATCGACTGTATAGGTGGCTGTGCAGTTGTATGAAAATGGCGTGTGTAATTGGGATAACGTATTTTGATGTAATTAATATTATTATTGATGTAATTACTTACTTACTTACTTAAGCCGTCCTCTTATACCTTACGGTGTCGCGGTAAGTGGAGAAATCAGATGACTACATGCCTTTCGGTCAGTAGCTAGTCTCTCTGCTTCTCTCCACCCAATATTTCTTTTTGCCCAAGCCTTTCCAATATACGCGTTCCACGTTCATGCTGGCCTGCCTTTTCGTCGTTTGTTGTCGGATGCAGCTTTCCATGCCCTCTTTACACTTCTACCTTCACTCATTCTCGCCATAGGTCCGAACCACGATAACTGTGTCGTTTCAAGTCTGCCTAAGGTCCTTCCAATACCGCATTTTTCACGTATCTCTTCGTTTCTTATACGACCACGTCTGGTCACCCCGGATACCTCTCATAAATCTCGCATTTCGAATGCTTGAATTTTACTACGGATGTTGTCATTCACTGTCCACGTTTCACTACCGTAGAGTAGCACCGGCTCGTATACAGTTTGAAATACATACTTTCATTTTTGTTTTCAGGCTTACTTCCTTCTTCCTAATAAAACTTTTATTTAGTGCATAGTATAATTTTGTTGCACTCATTATCCTGCTGTTTATTTCTGGTTCTATATTTCCTTGTCCATTCATTGTTGATCCTAGATACTTAAATTCCTCTAATTGTGTGATGTACCTACATTCAACCGACCGACGTTGATACATAGGTTAACGGATGATTTATTTACACTTTAATCCCAATTCCTCTAGTTCCAAATAAACGGCAGCATCCTCGCTTGAGTACACGAATAAACACGAAAGCGTGTTTCCTCTCTTTTATTCTATTTTATTTTTATTTCTGTTCTAATTTTCCTTTCTTTTCTATTAATTTTTTTGCTATTTCGTTGTTCAGTACATCTTTTTTATATTGTTGTAACATCTGCAATATTCTTTTTAATTCCAGATACGAAAATAACATTTAATTCCGTATCACCTGGTTTAGTACGAAACACAGGACACATATCAAATTACTCGAATTTAGGAACGTCTTTTTTAACGAAATTTGCCGTTTGGCCTTGGCTGTGGCTATTTTTGAAAACGCCCTACCAGGGTAGCCAAACTGTCATTTATCTCGCTGTGGAACCCAAATTACACAGAGTATCAGGCTGCTACTTTAGGTAAGTAAACAAATTGTTTTTAGTTTATAGTCTTTTTCTTTTTCTTCTTTCTAGCATGATCTGTCATGCTAGTAGGTTACTGTTTGTTCATTGCCATCAATAATCCGGTCAACTTAGACATCAAAATAGTTTGCAAATAACAAAAATTGCCGGAGAGCCAAATTTTGGTGGAGAACTAGAGTTTACCATAACAAATAAAGTTTTAAAAGTCCCCATCGATCCTATGTGTGCAACAAAAGTTATTCGGGGTCAAAGGTCAAAATTTGAGATTTTTTGGATTTTTCTCGAAAACCGTAAGTTTGATCAAAAAAAAAACATCAAACCAGAGTTGTAGATCTTAACATTCTCTACAAAAATAGTCCTTACAATTTTTTCCCTAAGAGTTACCATTCCTGAGATATCGCGATTTTAAAAGTTACTTTATACATTATATTATGCACATATTATAAGCCACGTATTTGCATAATGTGGCACTTAAGACAAGTATAAATGCCTATTTGTGTCTCTTTTATATAATATATTATACTATTCTGAAAATATTTCTTCAAAAGATAATCAGTCCCAAACTGATTTTCCTCTATCCACGTGGATTTGAAAAATATTTGGCTATGGCTATATCATTGTTTAAAAAAGAACAGATTGTCTATTGTAAACAATGGCTACAGTATTGTCCGTAGGTCTTGTTCATATTATCAGTTTCTTTTAGTGCTAAAGGTTCAGTTCAAGTGAATATAAGTGCTTATTACAAGCGTCTACCACCCACATAACAATGATGTTCGCATCATGTTCTAAGCATATACTACCAACATTCGTCGGAGTATATTCTTTTTAGTATATGCGTAGTACAAGCATAGCATGTACCTTAAAAACATTCTAAATTTCATGTTCTTTGCATATACTTTAAAGTATATTCTCGTACCGAATATACTGAGTAAATTCATGTACGTAGTAACTCGGAATATTCGTAAAAGTTTATTCTTAGAATATACCTTTATCGAATATTCTTAGCCCATACTTATAAGTACATTCTTAACACATACTTATAAGTAGATACTTTTAAAATATCTTAAAAAATAATATGTATGTATAGGATATATACTATACTAGCCTTATAGATTATCAACTTCGTTATATTTTAGAATAATTAATAAAATTTATGTATGTAGGTAGTATTGGACGAATTTCATTTCAAAATTGTTGTATGGTAAAAAAGTTTAAACATTAATTGTATTAACGTTTATTATTAAAAATTCGTTTTCATAATTTGAAATAACTTTACCATTTCGAGTTTATCATGAGTATTTTTACATCGTTGGAATTTGAATTTAGGTACATTCAATTCAATACGGGCCATTCCAGAACCAAAGCACGCCAAAACCCACAACCAAAGCCTTTGGTGTTGCCAACCGTCAAGCTTTTTCCGTCAACCTTAAAAATTCCCACTTTTATAAAAAAATTCCTTCCTGTTTACAAAATCTGAGAAGATATGTTTAATTATTTTCAAATATTTTGATTTTTTTAATATCTTACAATTTGGACTGGAACAAAAATTCCCTTTTGAGTTAACTTTTCCCTTTATCACCTTTTATGTTGAAAATTCCCACAAATAGTGAAATTTCCCTCCGTTTGGCAACACTAACCACCGGTGCACCGATGATGTTATTCCACAATACATATCCCCCTATCCCCGTCTTGTCTTATTCTGACCATTTCTTACCTGAATGGATCAGGGTAGGAAACAATGGTAAAATATGAAATCGAAAATAGGTATTATTTGTATCTATGCAGTGTTAAGGATGAAGACGAATGATAAAGTACTAGGACTAAAGAACATACATAATCTCTTTATTTTGTTTGCGGTGCTTCAAAATAGGTATAATCTATTTTGGTAACTCAATATTATTTAATAAATACATACAGTACGTAAATCGTTCTGCTGGACATAGAGAATATACATTGAGATCATTGTGGCAACTGCGCTAACCTGTGTTAGTTGAAACTCTGTTCGAGTACGAGTTTCTGGTGCAATAGAGCTGTTAGAACGAATAGAATGAGTGATTTTGAATTCAAGGCAGTCCATAAATAAATCCAAAACCAAGATTACGACTGATTAATTAATAATTTTACTTTAATTTTTAAAATATCTTTTATTTAAAAATAATTTCCAATTTAAACAGACACAGTTTTCCCATTAGGTCAAAAATAATTCTACTACAATGTCATGTTTTGACGTTTATTTTTGTCACCCGAAAATAATTGTCAATTTTGAGGTTAATGCCCCTTAATTCCATAGAGTTATATATTAGCATAGAGAGAGTATCTTTCAGAGCGAAGTGACGACACCATCTTTTTTATTTGGATTAGTGCTGTTTCACTCTTACGCATAGTAAAGCTGCTACAGTTGTCCTCCTCTTCCGTGCCTATATTCACAGTGAATGTCATCATAGATTTTCGATACAATGTGTTAGAAAGAGATGCAGCAAACCAGCCCATGAGATCTTGTCGTCAGGAAGCGCGGAAGGTAGGCTCTCTCTATGTTAATATATACCTCTATGCTTAATTCTAACAACTATATTATCAATGAGAGAGCGAAGTTGCCACAATTATCTTAATATAATACAATGTATGTATTCTAAATATATGCAATGTATGTTCCCTATGCCCAGCTGAACGATTTACGCACTGTATAAGTAAGTACATATAAGTATATAAATTTTAGTTACTCATACATAGTTTAGTTTAGCTAAATATTATAATATAATAGTTTATATAGATAACTAAAATTTATAAATATGTACTTACTTTTTAAGTAATATTGCATGTAGGTACTAACTACATTCTCATTTGCCATTAAAAATTTAAATATAATAGGTATTTGGTAGAACCAGTAGAACCTAAGATGAGATTAGGTGATGCTGAAAACATAATTTTGAGCAATATAGCACTTTCTTAGAATATCCTTAAAAATATATTCGACTAATACAAAGATGTGCAGTAGTACGTTCTAAGTATATAAAAAGATGGTTTATAGCACTTCCTTGGAATATTCTAAAAAGTACGTTCTTAGTATAAACTATAAACTAAAAAGATGTGCGGTAGTACGTTCTAAGTATATAAATAGAAGGGACGAAGCACGTCCTTGGAATGTTCTAAAAAGTATATTCTTAGTATATACTGAAAAGAAGTGCGGTAGTACATTCTAAGTATATACATAGAACGTTTAAGTACGATAATGTAGTATATACTCAGTATGTGCTCTGCACATTCGCAATGGTAATTACGCATATTCTCAGTATATACTTTTTCTGAAAAGTATGTTCTATGAATATACTAAGAACATGAAATTGTTACGTGGGCATTTAGCAGACATTACGGGCTTACAGTGACAGTGGTATTTGACGGCTACAGTGACTCGACAAAGAATATTAAAGCTGTAGAATAACGTCGTCGAACTACAAAAATATCATCGGGTTGCGAGATTATCTTTGATGAAAATATAACAGTTCCAGCGAATCAACAACAATTTTTCGCTAACATTAATAATAAATCTCGTTTCATTTCCATGTTAACTGACAAATTAACAGCTGCGAATATTGAAGTGAAACAAGCTAAAAATGACGCAGATATCCTTATAATTGAGACAGGAATTGAAAAATTTAAGGCAACAAACACAACAATTGTAGTTGGTGAAGATGTTGATTTGTTAGTACTGCTTACTGCAAGGACTCCAGTGGATAAAGTTATTTATTTTCTGAAACCTGGAAGGGCTCAACAGCGAACAGAGATATATTCTTCGAAAAGTTTATCGGCTTATCCCAAATGCCAAAAGTACATTTTATTTTTACATGCGATAACTGGCTGCGACACTACGTCAGCAATGTACAGAAGGGGCAAAACGTCAGTACTTAAATTATCCGAAAAAAAAAAAAAAAATAGATTTGACTGACTGCTGTAAAGTTTTTACAGAACTTGATTCCACACCGCAAACAATAATTACGGAAGGAATTCGCTTTCTTCTTGCGGTTTATGGAGCTAAAAAAAAAATAAGTTGTCTTGATAAATACCGATACTTAACTTTTGTAAAAAATACGCGAAACAAGAAACAAGTACAACTATCATGTCTTCCTCCAACATCAGCATCTGCTTTTCAACATTTGTATCGAGTATATTATCAAGTTCAAACATGGCTAGGCAATGAATTGAATCCAGAAGACTGGGGTTGGAAATTAATAGATGGGACCGATTAAAACGTTACTCCCACCTGCTCCAGAAAATCTCCTTAACACTATTTTTTGCAATTTCAAAAAAGGTTGTAGTGCCAAATGTGGATGTAAAAAATTCGGGTTGCTGTGTTCTCTAGCGTGTACCAACTGCCAAGGTCAGTCTTGCTCAAATGTCCAGTTTAGTACAACAGAGGAAGACTCCTGTGATTTTAATGAAGAGACAAATGATTCAGTCACATTTGAACAATTTCTGAACTTCCAGCAAGAGGAAGAGGAAGAAGATGAAATCGAAGAAGACTTGACTGTTGAAGTAGGTTTTCAAGAATATGAATCTGATTAAAATATCTAAAGAAATCAAAACAATAGTTAACCTAATAATCAATAGCATTATCAATAATCAATATCAATAATAGGGTAATATCTAGAACTTGACCGGTATTCTTTCCTTAAATTATCCTAAAATTGTCAAAACACTTAGTGGAGTAGGCCTACAGAGGCAACCAAGGTAAAATAAACGCGCCGAGTACACTATACTACTTCACAGGTGGTGTGGAAACGTGTGCATGTCATGTATAATGTGACTCTTAGAATCGCGATATCTCAGGAATGGCAACTCTTAGGAAAAAATAGTAAGAATTATTTTTGTAGATAATTTTAAGATCTACAACTTTGTTTTTCGAAAAAAATCCAAAAAATCTCCAATTTTGACCTTTGACCCCGAATAACTTTTGTTGCACACATGGGATCAATGGGGACTTTTAATACTTTATTTGTTATGGTATACCCTAGCTCTCCACCAAAATTTGCCTCTACGGCAATTTTTGTTATTTCAAATGTCTATATAGACCGGGTTACAAGTCTTCCCCTGACGATGAAATCCAGCATTCTCGCCATCGTTTTGGTGGTCTACCCTGTGGTTTTTTACCTACTGGGTTATTCGTTTTTGCGCTTTTAATGAGTCATCTACCCTCCATTCTCTTTATATGTTTGTTCCAATTTCGTCTCTGTCTGACCCACCTTCCTATGTCCTGTATTCCACAGTTTTGTCTGCTGTCTTCACTTCTTATTCTGTCACGTACAGTTTTGCCTTGTATACTTCTTAGTGTTCTAATTTCAACTGTTCTCATCGTTTATAACGTTCTATTTGTGCCCGGTCTTGTTTCTGCTGCATATGTTATTGTAGGTCTTATTGTTGTCTTATATATTTTGACTTTGGTTTCAGTATTTAGATATTTGTTCTTCCATACGATTTCTTTCAGGCATCCCGAGATTCTAGCTGCTTTCATTGTTTGTTCTCTGGCATCTTTTGAGAGATTTCTATAGCTTGTTATTTCCGCTCCAAGATATTTGAAGTGATTCACCCTTTCCACAGTTTTGGAGTAAATTTATAATTTGCATCTTAGTTTATAGTAATTTTTATAATGTTTCGATGTATGTTTTCGCGCCAGAATGTATGTATTTCGGTCTTGTTTCTCCCGTCATATCAGCACCTATTTCCTATTTATATATTCAAGCTTCTTATTCTTGACTGGATCTACAACTAGGGCTGAGTCTTGGTTGCATCCACTCTAGTCCTCCATTTTCTACCAATCTTGCGCTTCCACTTCTCATTGTTGTACCCCAATCCTAGATAAATCGGATTCAGCATCATTCTTCCATCTTTTTCTGGGACGGCCCACTTATCTTCTACCGTCTGGTCTCTAAGCCAAGCCGCACACCAACGAAACATGAAACGAAAAACATGAAACATGAAACGAAAAACATGTTTCATGAAAAGAAAACACTGCTAAACAAATCTCAAAGTCCGCCTACCAATGAAACGAGTGTGATTCATGCTCATGACACATTTTTATTTTCGGAGAGTTTCATAAATGGCCGGAAATATATTTGTTTAGCAGTGGTTTATTTCCATGAAACGAAATTTACGTTTCATGTTTCTTTGATGTGCGGCCTGCCTTAAAAAACACTGTTTTTAATGCTCTGTCTTTCTATGATCTTACTACATGCCCTACCTATCTTATCCGGTTAGCTTTTATACAGGGTGTTTGGTAAAGAATAGGGACTATTACATGAAAAATAATCAGTATTTCTTAAGACCTCTAAAACGAAAAAAATATACACGGTATTCCATTTGAAATAAGAAAGTCCTTACTCACTAGAACCTATAAAAATCGTGCAAGCCGTTTCCTAGATAATAATTAAGGCGTTGACAATAAAACTCACTCTGTAGTATATAATCATTTATTATTCTATTTTTACGAATATTCGTTAGTTTTACTACACAATTATTTATTTACGTTTTTTTTTTATAATTCCAGTGACTGTGAGATTAAAGAGCCCGCAGATATCGTCAACGATTTAACAGCTGCCAAATCTCTTTATGAAGCTTCCTGCAAAGTTGTCGACTGTGAAACTGAAGATTTAACATTTACAGAAAAATATGAAACAGAGTGCACATCAAAAATATCGCTACAAAAGTAAATGTAGTATTTACAAAACTTACTCTATGTTTTGTTAACGAGACTGAAAACATAAGGTTTTTTTAATATACGTATGTGAAAGTGAAACGGTTTATATTGACGTGTCTATACAAAAAATATACTTTGGGCAAGCTTTTCTCATGGTTGTTTTATTTTTACAAAATGCATTTGACTACTAATAAATATAATCAAACACATCCGATTGATAGGCTAAGCAGTTACCCTTTTCCTTTCTCAGATCTCTGGCGGTTTTTAATTTTGAGAATTTTTAACATATTATTACGATTTTATTTACTTATTTATGAACTTCATTTTAATTGAAAACACTTCATTACTCATTATTTTTAATTTATTTACACACTAAAACATATATAGGTACTCAAACATAATATAATCTATATGTTATAGTCAAAGCCCGAATTTCAGTCACTCCTAGGTTTGACAATTCTCAGGTCTCCTCCAATTTGGCAATCCTCAGGTCTGACTGACGGTCTTAGTCAAAGCCCGAAATAAATTACAGTTTCGGCCTTTGACTAGTCAAAACTAGGAGAGACTAAGTTGGTCAGGCAAAGGTCGAAATTCAGTTTTATGAAATCGGGGTTTGACTAGTAAAACCCCGATCAGCTATTAAATGTCGTAATTTGTTATATTAGGTTTAATAAAACGTCATTTTTTAATTTCAATGTTTATTATTTTTATACGGTTGTAATTAAAATAAAAAAATTAGGGTTTATTCTCACATGTTGAGGCATTATGGCATTTAGATTTGCACAATACGTCAGACCTTTTACACTTACATAATTTTGAAGAGCACTTCTTATTGCAGTAGCATTTTATAAAGCCTTGTCCTCCAAATTTAGAATCTTTTGTACTCATTTCTCTTAGAGACAGCTTAACGTCTAGAATTTCTTCGAAATTAAGTAAATTCTCTTTGCATTCTCTTATTTGATTTCTTGAAAAAAGTTTGTTTATTTTTCCTTATTTCGTACCAACTCTATATAAACCGTCAATTGTTTTATCGTCAACTGTGAAAAAAGATATTGCAATCTGAGAAAAAACTAAGTATCACCATAATACTAACGAAGCCCCTGGACCGTCGTCGTCGCTAGGAGAGGAAGAAAATTGTCAAATAATTCAGATTACTTCTTCAGATGTGGTTTGTTGTATTGTAAAAAAGAGAGCTCTGACGCACATACGTGCATAATTTGTAGTCTGGTGGTATATGTTGTATACGCTGACAGCACACTTGGTGCATACTATGAAGGTTTTGAAAGAAAAGTTACATGCATGCTTTGTGCACACACAGAAAAGATTAAAATAAATAAAGGAAAGGCGATTGAAGGTCTTTTTGCCCAGGTAATGCTATGGAACAATTAAGTGAAAAAAAATTCCTCTAATTTCGATCGGAAAAACTGTAACAATACCGATCCCTAGCTTTCATACAGCCAAAGGAGATGCTCGAAATATTTTGGGTATCATACAAGATAAAACAATAATTACTGACGGTTTATATAGAGTTGGTACGAAATACGGAACAATAAACACACTTTTTTCAAGAAATCAAATAAGAGAATTTTTTTAATTTCGAAGATGTTTCAGACGTTAAGCTGTCTCTAAGAGAAATTAGTACGAAAGATTCTAAATTTAGATTACAAGACTTTATAAAATGCTACTGCAATAAGAAATGCTTTTCAAAATTATGCAAGTGTAAAGATCTAAAATCTAACGTATTGTGCAACTCTCAATGCCATAATGTCTCAACATGTGAGAATAAACACTAATTTTTTATTTTAATTACGACAATGTAACTTTTATAAAAATGAAAAAATTATTTTGTAATCGTGATATTAGTATTCATCTACGAACTAGAATGTTAAAATGCTATGTATTCAGTACTTTGCTCTACGGTGTTGAGTCATGGACTCTTAAACAGAGGAATATTAAAAATCTTGAGAGCTTTGAGATGTGGTGCTACCGCCGTATACTAAGAATAAGTTGGGTGGATAAAATTACAAATGAAGAAGTAATACGCAGAATAAATAACGAGCCAGAAGTTCTACTGAATATAAAAAAGAGAAAACTTGAATACTTAGGCCACCTGATGAGGGGACAAAAGTACACATTCCTACAAAATATAATGCAAGGAAAAATCCAAGGACGAAGAAATCCAGGCCGTAGAAGAATATCCTGGATGAGAAATTTGAGAGAGTGGTTTGGCTGTACCACTAACGAATTGTTCAAAACAGCAGTAAATAAAATTAGAATCGCCCTAATGATATCCAATCTCCGATAGGAGAGGCACTCAAAGAAGAAGAAGAAAAATAATACACATTAAAATTAAAAAATGACGTTTTATTAAACCTAATCTAATAAATTACGATATTTTAAGCAAGATCGGGGTTTGACTAGTCAAACCCCGATTTTATAAAATTAAATTTCGACCTTTGCCTGACCAACTTAGTCTCTCCTAGGTTTGACTAGTCAAAGGCCGAAACTGTAATTTACTTCGAGCTTTGACTAAGACCGTCAGTCAGACCTGAGGATTGCCTAGTCAAACCTACGAGTGCCTGAAATTCGGGCTTTGACTATAACATATACATATACAATTTATAATTACTTTATACAATTTATTTTACAGACCAGTCCTGCATCGATAACTATAATGTTGTATTCAATGTGGGCTCAGAATATTTTTAATATTACCAAAGTTTAATATAAGTTATAAATTGCGAATCTCAGTGATATATTGAAATAAACTCTAAGTGAACACAAACTCTTTACTAATATCCAGTTAAATTAGCATTAAAGTCAGCCAATTGCAATTATTTGTTATTGTTGTCAATAAACAAATCCAGTTTTACCAGCAAAACAACCGCTTTTAGTAAAGACCGATATACCTGTTTTAACAGGTGTACAGGGTCGGACTTACTTTTCACTTAACGTTTATCGAAATGAATTCAAACATGGAATCACACAACAGTTCTACAGTACACGACCATCAAAGTCAAATAAACGCATCACAGCCATACTCCTTGGCAGCGTCGAGAGTGCAATTTCCTTTAAAGTCCCAAGCAATTATCTTTGGTGCCTTAGAAAACACCAACTTCAAGACTATTCAAGACTTCAAGAAAATATAATCTTCTCTTCTAGATTATCTAATAATCGCATATGTATGTATTTATCCAATAAACAAATAGTGGATGGTTTTATGAATAATCATGGTCAAATAGAAATTCAAGGTGAAATTGTCAGAGCAAGAAGGTTAGTTACACCAGTGGAACGACTTGCGCTCTCCGGCGTATGTCCTTCAATACCGTACGACTTGCTAATCAATGAGTTACAAAAAATCGGCATAGTTCCTGTCTCCCCCATGACATTCCTCAAAATTAGTGCTTCTATGCCTGCGTACAACCACATCCTTAGTTTTCAAGGACAAATCTATATCAGTCCTCACAGTTTAACACTACCAGAGTCATTTACTCTTGTTTTTGACAACACGATATATAGAATATTCATTTCTCAAGACAGTTTAATTTGCTTTAGATGCAAGAAGCCAGGTCACATTGCATCACAGTGCTCCGAACCACTAGCTTAACTAAACCCCAACCAAAACAATGAAGCATCGGCATCCAGCGCAACAAATATTTCTCTCTTACTTGACCCTGCTAAAAACTTCATAGAAAATCACCCTCTACCTTTCCCTCTAAACTTTGATCAACTTAACATGCTCCTAACGAATATGACGGGATCAACAGATCCTATAACCACAATTCAAGAATATACCACAGACGTATCAGCTTTGTCCCATATGCTCAGTCAAGTTTACCCCCATTTAAAGAAAAGATCCATAAAACGAAAATTGACGTCCATAAAGAAAAAAATCAATAGTTATCTTGGCACTGAGGCATCGGACTGGGAATGTGACACATCTCAATTAAGCCAAAATTAAGATTCAAGTTTCTACTTCAAAAGAATATTGATGGATTTTTTCATCGCCTTGCTATGCTCCTACATCTTTCTCTGAATTCCAGCATCTATACTGCAGAGCTCTTTGGTTTGTTTAAAGCCTTCAAACATGTATATATTAAAAACCTCCCTTGTTGTCCAGTCCTTTCCGACTATCTTAGCAGTCATTGCTATGCAAAGTATATACCATAAACACCACGTTGACAAAAGAACCAAGGCCGAACTAATGGAAGCTCAAGCAAGTTTCAGAAGAATCCACTTCCTGTGGATACCATACCACATAGGCATAGAATGAAATATGAACAAGCAGATACTTAGTGCGCGTAACGCTATCACTAATGATGCATCAGAAAGAGAGTGTCGGAGTGTCGCTAGCGATCTAAAAGTTCATTTCAAAAATAAAGTGTTAGTGCGTGGAATTTAATTATTGCTCGAAAGGTTTAATTGTCTACAAATTGTAATTCTTTTTACCAATTTTTGATTTAATATTGCTACAAATGCTACAGAAATGTCGCTATGGGCCATTCCACGAACATACGCCTATTTTGGATTACTTCGACGACGAATATTTTACTGTGCAACATAAGAAATATGAAAGTAAATGACGCTAATAATTATTCCAATAAACAACAATGTAATTTGCAATTTACTTTCGTTCTTCTTATTTTGCACAGTAATATTCGTTGTCGAAGTAATCCAAAACAGGCGTATGTTCGTGGAATAGGGTATAATAACCTTCGGGTGGATGCAACATTGTCTTTTTTAAATAAAAAAAAAATATTTTACATTTATCAACAGCGAACCCTTGACATCGAAATTATAACTAAGTCGGGTTCATAAAAGATCTCTAATTTATATTAGCCCGGATTTGAATCAAGAACATTCCATATTAAACGATAGCGGTATGGACCTCAAACCGGCTTCGCAGCACCGGTATTATTAACGTGTGTATTCGATTCTGGATTCGTCTGGCGGCAGATCTGTAGGCACGTATCCACTATATTCGCGCTCCGCGCTCCTGCTACTGCTCCACATAGTGGATACGTTCGCGCTCCGTCTCAGCGCTCCAATTGGTGTCGGTTTATATCTAGAGGAGCGCATACCGTATTGATTGAAGCAGTTGCATGGAGAGCGGAACGCGAGAGGTTCGCGAACATATTAGATACGTGGCTTGACGTATCGAATGTTCGCGATCCTATGTCTCATCGACGGATGTTTATGAGGGTTTTATCTAGGGGTCATTTACAGGTGACTGGCGTAACAGTATTAATCAAGGAAATAATTAAGAGTCTTTATATCCAATATGGACTCTTTCGGGTACACCTAAACGTTCTCAAATTGTAGTTACTCTGGGCTAATTAGCAAAATACAAGGAAAAGTTATTTACCAGCAATTTTATTATTGGAATCGAATCTTATGATTCTATATTAATAATATAGGTATGGAAAGTCCGCAGATAGTGTGCTAGTTTTTTATAAACAAAATGGCGCCCCAACTAGTGTTTTTTTCAATTATTGCTCTATAACTACAAAGATTTTAACTTTATACCAAAAACACCCAAAAATAATTCACCGTAATTAAATTCTGCATAGAGACAGGTTTTTCCCGATTTACTTCGACGAAAATTTTCCTTGGAAAATGCGGGTTTTTCCAACAAAATCTTTAATTTTCAACTAAAATTATAAGTAAGTAATTATTTATCAATAATTAAATAACTTGGTGACATGAAAGCCCTTTTGGTGTAGATTATATTTCCAGAAGCCGATGGAAGTTTAGCAACAATTAAATTGTTAATTAACAATTTACGGTCGCTTTAATAACCATAACAATTATGATATATAATAATAACTATGATTTTTGTATAAAAAAGCACTATACCTATCTAATGTACTTTACAGAATTGAAATTGGACTATTTAAGCAGCCTCAGGAATATTTTAAAATTATAAACAATTTTTTGGCTTATAAACAAATAAAATCCCTCGGCAACTATTAAATTGAATTAAATTATGAAAACGTTATTGGAAAGAACGCGGCAGGTCGTTTCTTCTAAAAGAAAAAAAGTTTAATTGCGATGAGTGGTTCCTGAGATACAACCGGTCAAAGTTGACCGGCATGTACGGCGAAGATATAAATAAGAGGATGGTAATTTTTGAACCATCACCTCTTTATTTCGGTCCTCTTTCTTCAAACAAATTTTCATATCTTTAAAAGACTCATAACATATATTATAATAATAAAAACTATCGGTATTACGACTGAAAAATAGGCCCTCCTATACTTCATCTTCTAAGCTATCGTCCTTTACTTCTTCTACCCTCTGGGTTTGAGAATGTCAATGTCTTCGTATTTTCCTTTTCCTTCCTTTGGCGCAAAAGGAAATATGGCACTCTACAAGAGGTCAAAGGACAGAGATAAAGGAACTAATAGAACCAAAACACAGATAAGGATAAATGGTTTGACTATCTAAAAAAACTCTATGCAGAGGAAAAACTAATTTTGCTAGAACTAAAAACAACAGAAATTAGCACAAATGAAAAAGTTATTATAAATACACAGGAAGTTCAAAATACATTTGAAAAGCTGAAAAACAGAAAAGCTGCAGGCAAAGACGGAATATCAAACGAATTACTGAAATATTGTGGAGCAGCAATGACAGAAAAATTAACAACATTAATAAAATTATAAAACACAAAAAATACTGGAACAATTGAGAACGAGCGAACTAATTCTACTATTTAAAAAAGGAGATAAGAAACGCTAACAACTTGTTGGCTATTTTAACTGTTGACTTTTTCTGTTGACTTTTTTTCTGTAACTGTTGACCCGCATTTTCCTCTGAAAATGCGAGTTTTTCCAACAAAATCTTTAATTTTCAACTAAAATTTTAGGTAAGTAATTATTTATCAATAATTAAATAACTTGGTGACATAAAAGCTCTTTTGGTATAGGTATATTATATTTCCAGAAGCCGATGGAAATTGAATGAACAGTTTAGCAACAATTAAATTGTGAATTAACAATTTGCGTTTGCTATAATGACCGTAGTAATTATGATACATAAGAATATGTAACTATGTTTTTGTATAAAAAGGAACTAAACCTATCAAATGTACAGCTGGTTCCTAAAAAAACTGATACGACTCTTAAAGCATATTTTGTAGAAAATTGAGCAGTGTATTTTGAAGGATAAAATTTGTTATTTACATACTGTCACTGTCACTGCCAAATCTTAAAATTTGTCAGTTAACTTATTCTTGCTTATTCTATTCAACCTCAAAAAATGGCTCCACATGCTAGCAAAGAACTAAAAGCAAGAATTGTAACGAAATTAGAAAATGTTTGGTCACTATCTGCCATTTTAACGTAAGCACTGTAAGCAGAACAACAGTTTTAAAACAATTCTTACTTTAATATATTGTTGAGTTAAGTCGTTTGTTTTATTTCTTAATAATATTAAAAATAATAACAACAACCCTATGTAATTCTAAGAAACAACCTGATCCGAGACCAGACGCAATGCCATCAGAAGCGAAGTCGAACGAAGGATTCATATCCAGGGGCTAATTTTAGATCAAGTCCCTAATGAGATCGGTGATGAGCAGATTCCTGAGCTTCCCATCCCAGAGACTCAACCTGATGATGATGATACACAGCAGGAAAACAACGAGTTGCGCGATAGTCTAGCAAACGAAATGGCTCGTGCCGTACAAGAGTTTAATGGAACAAACCCACTTAGCAGACCACCGCTACCACGAATAAACTCTTGTAAGAAACTAGGTGCGCTGTTACAAATTGTGAACACTGAATTTCTACCCAACTATGTCGTAGAAGCTCCCACGTTAGAATATTTGCATATGCTAATTTACTGTTCAGCAACAGCAATTGCTACTGTAATGGGCGTTAAGATCAGAACACAACCGACGGGGTACAAATAACGTAAGAAGTAGTAACAGAATTGCACCCTGGGAAAAAAGCCTATTTGGAAAGATTGAATTACTACGTAGGGATATTGGTATAGTCACAGAATTCATACGAGGTGTAACAAGTAGAAAAGTCATCAGGAGAGCTGGAGAAATAATACTGAGTACCGCAAGACACTCAAGATATGATCCAGAAAACAACAGTGTCTGGATACATTAAAACAAAAACTCTCCGTTTATTCAGGACGACTAAGGAGGTACAAAGTTAGTAACAACCGCAAAAGCGACAATGCTCTTTTTAAAAGTTCTGAAAAGGCGTTCTATCGAAAACTCAATTCCACTGTAGAACGTGTCGATAAGACTTACCCAAGCCAAGAAGAAATTCATGAGTTTTGGGGAAATCAACTCTCCACACCAGCTGCTCTTAACAACAATGCTGGATGGATAGAAGATACGACACAAAACTGCCAACACTACATTACTACCCTTTACGAACCCTTCACTACTGAAGAAGTCTCAAATACCATCAAAGAGCTTCATAACTGGAAATCTCCTGGACCAGACGGAGTTCAAAACTTTTGGCTCAAGAAGTTTTGGAGTGTTCAAGATCCAGCCAAATACCGCCCAATTACTTGTCTTCCGACTTTGTATAAATTGGTCGCATCCTGTGTAGCCCGGCGTATCTACCAACACTGTGCTCTGAACAATATCATAGAGCCTCAACAGAAAGGATGCGCTAAGGGTTCCATGGGTTGCAAAGAACAACTCATCATCGACTCAGTCATTTCTAACCAGGCATATTCCAAAAAAGGAATCTTTTTACTGCCTTCATTGATTACAAGAAGGCCTTTGATTCGGTGCCGCATGAATGGCTTATAGATATATTGAGAATATATAAAGTCGATGATAATATAGTGACCTTTTTAGAGCATATAATGACAGAGTGGAAAACTAGAATTCACCTTCAAATACCTGGTGAAAATAACATCGAAACTGAAAATATCGCAATCAGCCGGGGCCTGTTTCAAGGAGATTCGCTGAGTCCTCTGTGGTTCTGTCTAGCTATGAACCCACTATCTCAGCTATTGAACTCCACAGACGCAGGTTTTAGCATCAAAAATAACAACAATGTGGTGGCGAAGCTTAATCATTTATTGTACATGGATGATTTGAAATTAATGGCTTCCACTCGAAACCAACTCGATGAGATGCTAAAAACTGTAGAAAATTTTTCTAATGATATTAGTATGCAATTCGGACTAGACAAGTGCCCTATTTTAAATATAGTCAGAGGAAGAGTACAGCCCGGAGGATTCGATATGCAAAATGGCCAGAACATCGAGGCCATGGGTGAAAACGATATGTATAGGTAAATATCTTGGAGTAAAGCGAGCGCGGAAAATTGACCATAAACAAATGAAAACAGAGATAACTACTGAGTTTATACGAAGGGTAAAACAGCTGCTTCGCTCACACCTTAACAGTAGAAATTTGTTTAAGGCACTAAACACCTACGCATGTTCCGCGCTTAGCTACTCATTTGGCATTGTTAAGTGGACAAAAACGGACATAGAAAATCTTCAGCGAAAAGTAAGAACGCACCTCACAAAGGCACAAAAACACCACCCCAAAAGTGCAGTAGAAAGAACGACATTACCACGGAATTTAGGAGAAAGAGGACTTATGGATATAGGTGAGCAATTAGACAAACAAATTGCTAACTTAAGAACTTATTTTCAGATGCAGGCTGAGACATCTACTCTACATCGCGCTATCTGCGCAGTAGATGACACAACACCGATTAAACTGAGGGAACCAGAAATGCGCATAAACCACCTCACTAAAGACGAAAAAATGCGCACCTGGATGGGTAAACCTCTACACGGGCGACATCCGAATGAGGTCAGCCAAGACTATGTCGACAATACAGCGTCGAACTATTGGTTGACATCAGGAAAGATGTTCCCTGAAACGGAGGGTTCATTACTGGCCATTCAGGATCAGGTTATACCAACCAAAAATTACCCGAAATATATCGTCAAAGACCCTCAAGTTCAAAACGATAGATGCCGATATGGATGTCAAGCCCAAGAAACCAACCAACATATTACGGGGGCTGCCAGGCATTTATTGCAACTGAATACAAGGAGCGGCATGACTCAGTTGGAAAGATCGTTCATCAAGAGATAGCTATCAAACTGGGACTTCTCCAAACGGACCATCTCCCATATTATCAATACGTCCCTGAGAGTATGCTTGAGGATGGCAACTACAAGCTATACTGGGGCCGCACTGTGCTCACAGACCAAACAGTGGCACATAATAGACCAGATCTCGTACTAGTTAATAAATTAACAAGACAAACAACACTAATTGATGTGGCGATACCTAACAACAATAATCTACGTAGTAAATTTACTGAAAAGATCGCCAAGTACAGAGATCTGGAAATTCAAATACGGAGACAATGGAGAATGCAAAGTACCCAGACAATACCGATTATTATGTCTACTACTAGAGTCATTCCGAAGACCCTCCTCGAAAGCATCAAAAAGCTGGGTCTGAATGAACATTTTTATAAGACCATGCAGAAAGCTGTACTACTCGCGACGGCCAGAAGTGGACGAAAATTTTTGGGAGATACACCTGCATACCAAGTCACCTAGGGCTCGATAACATGGAAAGAGTCCCACCAGAGCTCAATCCTTTTGATACCGTAGGTATCTGGGATGAGTCAATTTTCCCCTTAGAGAGAGAGTGTGAGCCGTATGGCTAAATCTGGTACAACAACCCTATTTTATGTAAAAACTATCATTTATATACTCTTTATAAAATGCAGTAATTCAAAATAATATCAAAATTTAGACCTTAATAACTATTACAATTTATGAATTAACATATTAGACCGGACAGTATCGTCGCCTCCGCTAGCGAAATTATTCCGATTCGATTTTTTGCACAAACTTACTCAAAAAGAGGTCCTTATAACATATCCACAGGGTGCCGGCCGGTGCCGTGGTCAAAAAATTGTTTAAAAATTTTTTTTTAAACAAATTCACGAAAATAATTTTTTCATTTCGAACAAAATTTTTTTAGATAAATTGGCTTATTCTGAGCGAAAAAGGTCTCTTGTCATTTTTTTCTAAAATTAATTGCTATCGAGTTATATGCGATTAAAAATTTGAAAAATGCGAAAATGGCCATTTTCAAGGCTTAATAACTCGAGTAAACATTATTATTATGAAATTCAAAAAGTTACCAAATTAAGTTTCAAACCCCTTCTTCAAGGTCTTGAAGAGATCTTTGTGTCTATTTTATTACAAAGCTGTTATTTTTAATTATTAACAATTAGCGCTATAGTCCAGGATGTATCCGTCGCCCCCGTTAGTGAAATTATTCCTATTCCATTTTTTTGCAGAAACTTACTCAAAACGAGGTCCTTATAACATATCCACAGGGTGCCGGGCGGTGCCGTGGTCGAAAAATTGTTTAAACAATTTATTTTAAACTAATTCACAAAAATATTTTTTTTATTGCGAACGATTTTTTTTAGATAATTTGGGTTATTCTGAGCAAAAAAGGTCTCTTGTGATTTTTCTCTAAAATTGATTGTTGTCGAGTTATATGGCCATTTTCGCATTTTCAAATTATAAATCGCGTATAATTCGACAACAATCAATTTTAGAAAAAAATCACAAGAGACATTTTTTGCTCAGAATGTCCCAAATTATCTAAAAAAACTGTGGATATGTTATAAGGACCTCGTTTTGAGTAAGTTTCTGCAAAAAAATGGAATCGGAATAATTTCACTAACGGGGGCGACGATACATCCTGGAATATAGCGCTAATTGTTAATAATTAAAAATAACAGCTTTCTAATAAAATAATGACAAAAATCTCTTCAGGAGCTTGAAGAAGGGATTTGAACCTTGATTTGGTGACTTTTTGAATTTCACAATAATAATGTTTAATCGAGTTATTAAGCCTTGAAAATGGCCATTTTCGCATTTTTCAAATTTTTAATCGCATATAACTTGACACCAATCAATTTTAGAAAAAAATGATAAGAGACCTTTTTTGCTCAGAATAAGCCAGTTTATCTAAAAATTTTTTGCTCGAAATGAAAAAATTATTTTTGTGAATTTGTTTAAAAAAAATTGTTTAAACAATTTTTTGACCACGGCACCGCCCGGCACCCTGTGGATATGTTATAAGGACCTCTTTTTGAGTAAGTTTGTGCAAAAAAATCAATCGGAATAATTTCGCTAGCGGGGGCGACGATACTGGCCGGTCTATATGTAATCAGCTGTTTGTTGTTTGTTTGTTTATTTTATTATTTGTCTGTCATAATAAATATAATATAATGTCAGACCAATCAAAATTTGATTGGTCGGTATTTAATACACTGCTCAAAATGATCAAATCTTACTAAGAGTTGTATCAGTTTTTTTAGGAACCAGCTGTACGGTACAAAATTGAAATTGGACCTATTTAGGCGGCCTCAGGAATATTTTAAAATTATAAACAATTTTTTTTCTTATAAACAAATATAATATCTCTGCAACTATTAAATTGACTTTAATTATGAAAACACTATTGGAAAGAACGCGACAGGACGCTTCTTTTAAAAGAAAAAAACGTTTAATTGCGATGAGTGCTTCCTGAGATACAACCGGTCAAAGTTGACCGGCATGTACGGCGAAGATATAAACAATAGAATGCTAGTTTTTGAACCATCACCTTTTTATTTCAGTCCTCTTTCTCCACAAAAATTTTCACATCGTTAAAAGATTCATAACATATATTATAATAATAAAAACTATCGGTATTACGAGTGAAAAATACCAAAAATACCAAAATTCCAATCGAAAATTAGGTTGGAGAAAATGGAATCTCGAAGTTCAAAATCGGTATATGTTAAAAAATGCATTTTCTCGGCTTCCCATGGGGCAATTTTCTTCAATCTTTTTTTGTTCCCAAGTAACTCGAGTAGAGCCATCTAACTAATGCATTATGGAATGTTAAAGTTGCTTTTGTTTTGTTATAATAAATTAATTTACTTATTGAAATTGAAAATGGTTATTCATTTTTGATTTACATTTACTCTGTGTGGAGTATGAAGGGAACCATTCTCGTTGGAACTTTACCGCGCTGAGCAGATGGGACGTGAATTGTAAATTGTAAAATTTCCTCATCTTCCTTAGTCTCAGCATCCGTATGGCTTGCAAATTGTAGAAGCCTCGGAGGTGTAACCAGAGAAGGTTCCCATTGTTTTCATTCTGGTGGGATGTAGAATAGCATTATGTTGTTTTATATGCCATTAGAGTGAAAACTTAGTCTTTTTGCTAGCAGTTGCCGCTAGGGCATCTATGCCATTTCGTTCGTTGCAATCCGGAACTGCACGCTGGGGTTTGTTTTGGTTGGATCGGGGAGAGCAGCATATGTGCCTCCTGATGAGAGACTAATAAGTTTCGAAACCGGTAGGGGTGCTTGCAGCACTCTCTGATTGGACTAGAATATGGTTCGGCTGTGTTTTCGTTTTGCAACGAAATTGAAAATGGTTATTCATTTTTAATTTACTTATTGTTTAAATAATTATGCAGCTTTAAAATGAGAATATTTGTATATTAAACGTTAAAGGTATATCTAAAAAAAGTCTACAACTGGAAAAATATGTAGTTTTAATTTCTTATAAATAAATTAATTTATTATAACAAAACAACAGCAACTTTGACATTTAATAATGCATTAGTTAGATGGCTCTACTCGAGTTACTTGGGAACGAAAAAAAAATGAATAAAATTGCTCCGTGGGAAGTCGAGAAAATGCATTTGGTTGCCAATACTAAAAGAAGTCAACAGTTAAAATAGCCACCAAGTTGTTCGCGTTTCTTATCTCCTTTTTTAAATAGTAGAATTAGTTCGCTCGTTCTCAATTGTTCCGGTATTTTTTTGTGTTTTATAATTTTGTTAATGTTGTTAATTTTTCTGTCATTGCTGCTCCACAATATTTCAATAATTAGTTTGATATTCCGTCTTTACCTGCAGCTTTTCTGTTTTTCAGTTTTTCAAATGTATTTTGAACTTCCTGTGTATTTATAATAACTTTTTCATTTGTGGTAATTTCTGGCGTTTTTAGTTCTAGCAAAATTAGTTTTTCCTCTGCATAGAGTGTTTTTAGATAGTCAAACCATTTATCTTTGTCTGTGTTTTGGTTCTATTAGTTCCTTTACCTCCGTTCTATGACCTCTTATGGAGCGCCATATTTCCTTTTGCGCCAAAGGAAGGAAAAGGAAAATACGAAGACATTGACATTCTCAAACCCAGAGGGTAGAAGAAGTAAAGGACGATAGCTTAGAAGATGGATTGCTGATGTGGATGAAGACTTTAGGAAGGCCTAAGGGTCAGAAGATGGAGGGAAGTTGCTAGGAGTTGACGGAGAGTGGTGACTTCTCTGCAAGCAGGGCAAGATCCACAGAGGATTGTTCAATACAACAACATTTCGATAATTGCGACTCATATAGTGATTCTAAAACTATCATAATGAGTTCCTTAAATTTACAACTATCCCTGACTGAGGAAAACTATGCCCAGGGCTGCTTTATCCATTAGGCAATATAGGCAGCTGCCTAGGGCGGCAAATTGTGAGGTGGCGGCACAGGGGCTTGAAATTTTGATTGGGGGGGGGGGGGCAATCATTATATAATATACAATACATTATATTATATGATGTAATGATGAAAACTGAAAGTGTTTTTTTGTAAATTTCAGTCATTTTCAGTTTCAGGGGAGGGGGCAACTGCCTCCCCTAACCCTATCAAATGACGCCCCTGGGGCGGCAAAAATACTGTACAAAAAAATACTTGTATTTAAAAATTAAAATCGAATAACAAATAAGTATATTCATCATTCATCCATCAATGAAATAGAAGTGGGCGTTCGTTTCTAAATAAAAGACGCTGGGGTTTGTTTTGGTTGGATCGGGGAGAGCAGCATATGTGCCTCCTGATGAGAGACTAATAAGTTTCGAAACCGGTAGAGGTGCTTGCGGCACTCTCTGATTGGACTGGAATATGGTTCGGCTGTATTTTCGTTTTGCAACGAAATTGAAAATGGTTATTCATTTTTTATTTACATTTACTCTGTGTGGAGTATGAAGGGAACCAGTCTCGTTGGAATTTTACCGCGCTGAGCAGATGTGATGTGAATTGTAAATTGTAGAATTCCCTCATCTTCCTTAGTCTCAGCATCCGTATGGCTTGCAAATTGTAGAAGCCTCGGAGGTGTAACCAGAGAAGGTTCCCATTGTTTTCATTCTGGTGGGATATGTTATATGCCATTAGAGTGAAAACTTAGTCTTTTGCTAGCAGTTGCCGCTAGGGCATCTATGCCATTTCGTTCGTTGCAGTTCGGGACTGCACGCTGGGGTTTGTTTTGGTTGGATCGGGGAGAGCAGCATATGTGCCTCCTGATGAGAGACTAATAAGTTTCGAAACCGGTAGAGGTGCTTGCGGCACTCTCTGATTGGACTGGAATATGGTTCGGCTGTATTTTCGTTTTGCAACGAAATTGAAAATGGTTATTCATTTTTTATTTACATTTACTCTGTGTGGAGTATGAAGGGAACCAGTCTCGTTGGAATTTTACCGCGCTGAGCAGATGTGATGTGAATTGTAAATTGTAGAATTCCCTCATCTTCCTTAGTCTCAGCATCCGTATGGCTTGCAAATTGTAGAAGCCTCGGAGGTGTAACCAGAGAAGGTTCCCATTGTTTTCATTCTGGTGGGATATGTTATATGCCATTAGAGTGAAAACTTAGTCTTTTGCTAGCAGTTGCCGCTAGGGCATCTATGCCATTTCGTTCGTTGCAGTTCGGGACTGCACGCTGGGGTTTGTTTTGGTTGGATCGGGGAGAGCAGCATATGTGCCTCCTGATGAGAGACTAATAAGTTTCGAAACCGGTAGAGGTGCTTGCGGCACTCTCTGATTGGACTGGAATATGGTTCGGCTGTATTTTCGTTTTGCAACGAAATTGAAAATGGTTATTCATTTTTTATTTACATTTACTCTGTGTGGAGTATGAAGGGAACCAGTCTCGTTGGAATTTTACCGCGCTGAGCAGATGTGATGTGAATTGTAAATTGTAGAATTCCCTCATCTTCCTTAGTCTCAGCATCCGTATGGCTTGCAAATTGTAGAAGCCTCGGAGGTGTAACCAGAGAAGGTTCCCATTGTTTTCATTCTGGTGGGATATGTTATATGCCATTAGAGTGAAAACTTAGTCTTTTGCTAGCAGTTGCCGCTAGGGCATCTATGCCATTTCGTTCGTTGCAGTTCGGGACTGCACGCTGGGGTTTGTTTTGGTTGGATCGGGGAGAGCAGCATATGTGCCTCCTGATGAGAGACTAATAAGTTTCGAAACCGGTAGAGGTGCTTGCGGCACTCTCTGATTGGACTGGAATATGGTTCGGCTGTATTTTCGTTTTGCAACGAAATTGAAAATGGTTATTCATTTTTTATTTACATTTACTCTGTGTGGAGTATGAAGGGAACCAGTCTCGTTGGAATTTTACCGCGCTGAGCAGATGTGATGTGAATTGTAAATTGTAGAATTCCCTCATCTTCCTTAGTCTCAGCATCCGTATGGCTTGCAAATTGTAGAAGCCTCGGAGGTGTAACCAGAGAAGGTTCCCATTGTTTTCATTCTGGTGGGATATGTTATATGCCATTAGAGTGAAAACTTAGTCTTTTGCTAGCAGTTGCCGCTAGGGCATCTATGCCATTTCGTTCGTTGCAGTTCGGGACTGCACGCTGGGGTTTGTTTTGGTTGGATCGGGGAGAGCAGCATATGTGCCTCCTGATGAGAGACTAATAAGTTTCGAAACCGGTAGAGGTGCTTGCGGCACTCTCTGATTGGACTGGAATATGGTTCGGCTGTATTTTCGTTTTGCAACGAAATTGAAAATGGTTATTCATTTTTTAAAAGAAATTGCATTTATATCAAAAATAAAACAAACATAGCATTCTGTTATCTTAAACCTAACACTATTCATCCAAAAAAACGGAAGTCATAAATTTAGTGATTATTGGGCCGCCAGAAGCTCCGCAAAGACGGTGAATTGACTGATCACATCAATATTGCACATATTGCAGAAACTAAAGATTACCAGTAGGAAATCGAGTTAGAGTTGGGATTTTCAAACTGAATTATTACAAGGAGATAATATTCGTGTCGTCGCACTGATATAATACTCCAGCCAGGGAAATAAGCAAGAAATAGACCATGTTCGGGACAATGAAATTAATATCAAGGTAGCTGACTACTTTTTAGTTATTGTGGACTTGACCTATAGGATGAAAACCATCATGTTTCCTGCCTAGAGTTCGTGTTTTTTAATTATTAACAATTTGGTGCAATCAACGCGATTTTTTCCATTTTTTGCACTCAATTAAAAAGCTAAATAGTTGACATAAAGCTACAAAAATTTTTTTTTAGAACATTGAAAACCTTCAAAATGACGATTTTTGAAAGTTAAAAAGTTAATTTGTAGCTTCGTAAACTGCAAAATAACTGAAAATCGTTATTTATTAATAACTTTTCCTAAAACTAACTTTGTATTGTACACTGTAGTGTTTCGCTTTACTCAAAGTTGGGTATTGGGGTACATAACAAACTCCCAAAATTTGAGACCGATCCATTAATTAGTTTAAAAGTTAGGTATTCTATTTGTTTATCCCAGAGACCTTTGTTTTGCAATAACAAATGACAGAAAATAATGAAGATAGGACAATTCTGCGTATGCCAAATGAAAGTAGAAAAGTGATCCTATCAAAATGTATTAAGAAAAGATAAAAAATTATCTAATATAGTAAAAAATACTAGTTTATAAACATTTACAATACAATAACTTTAAAAATTTTGTCCGTAGAAAACATCTTCTTACATAGGTATTCGGAAAGATGATATTTTACTCGAATTTTTAAAAATGTAGTTCAAATGATGATTAGTCATAGTAAGTGAAGGGGGAGCTTCTGCGTTGATTGCACTAAATTGTTAATAATTAAAAAACGAACGCGAACTCTAGGCAGGAAACATGTACGTTTTTATCCTATAGGTCAACAATTAAAACAGTTGTCAGCTACCTGGCGGGAGCCGAAAAATGCACGAGTTCAAAAACTAAAAAAGCAACTTAAAAATAGTACCATTTTCTATATCTTGGGATCTACTCAATGAATTTTGATATTTCTTCTTTTAATTTGTATGTACTTTTGTGTAAATTACAAATATGCAATTTGCCTAGACATTTAATAATTAATAAACAGTCTAATTTTTAAAATAATTTTTGAAAATAATAATTATTAATCATAGAAAAAATTAAGGGATATTTTAATGAATAAATTATGTTCAATAAATTATTATTTAATAAAAATAATTTATTTATTAAAATATACTTTAACTTTTTCTATGACCATTAATAGTATGATAGAATTGATTCAAAAAATGACATAACCCAGACATCCAAAGTGAAAGTTATCCTCGAACACCAAATTGTTCTATATCGTCCATGTAATGTTCAGAAAAAAGGTACACTTTTTGAGCGTCGGGTTTGGGGGGAGAGGGGGGAGAAGTGGAGAAGTCGGTAAATTCGTAGTTTTTTACGTTTTTCGTCAATATTTCTAAAACTATGAGGTTTAGCATGAACAACATTTTATACAAAAATGTTCTACAATAAATTTGAAATAAAAAATGTCCTATACATAATCCTTCTAAAATGAACGATTCCAAAGTTACGGAGATAGTATAGTATAATTGGTCCAAAAAAAGGCCTAACCTAGACATCCAAAGTAAAAGTTTTCCTCCAACACCAAATTGTTCTATATGATCCACATATTGTTCAGTAAAAAGTTACACCATTTTGAGCGTCCGGTTTGGGGGGGAGATGGGGGAGAAGTCGGTAAATTAGTTATTTCTTTACGTTTTTCGTCAATATTTCTAAAACTATGTTTAAGCGTAAACAATGTTATGTACAAAAACGTTCTACATAAAATTTAAAACAAAAATGGTCCTATCCTTAATTGTTATAAAATCAACGGTTCCAGAGTTACGGAGGGTGAAATGTGGAGGTTTTCGATACTTTTTATATTTTTTGGGCAATTGAAGATGATTTTGGGTGGTGAGGTTGACGTTTAATTCTTCAAGGGATTATCACTAACATCCCATCGGCCTCATAAATAGCAAATTCTGTTAAAAAAAATTTATTTCAATCAGTAAAAATATTATAAATTGCTCAAAAAATATAAAAAGTATCGAAAACCTCCATTTTTTACCCTCTGTAACTGTGGAATCGTTGATTTTATAACAATTATGTATAGGACATTTTTTGTTTTAAATTTAATGTAGAACATTTTTGTATAGAACATTAAAGCATATTTTTAGAAATATTGACGAAAAACATAAAAAACTACTAATTTACCGATTTCTCCTCTATTTACCCCCCAAACGGGACGCTCAAAATGGTGTAACTTTTTACTGAATAATATCTGGACCATATAGAACAATTTGGTGTTGGAGGAAAACTTTTACTTTTAATGTCTGGGTTAGGCCTTTTTTGGACCAATTATACTAAACTACCTCCAAAACTTTGGAGCCGTTCATTTTAGACGGATTATGCAGAGGACCTTTTTTGTTTCAAATTTAATGTAGAGCATTTTTGTATAGAAGGCTGTTCATGCTAAACCGCATAGTTTTAGAAATATTGACGAAAAACTTAAAAAACTACGAATTTACCGATTTCTCCCCCCTATTCCCCCCAAACCCGACGCTCAAAATGGTGTGACTTTTTTCTGAACATTATGTAGACCATATAGAACAATTTGGTGCTGGAGGATAACTTTCACTTTGGATGCCTGGGTTTGGATCTAGTTATACCATACTATAATGATATGATTAAGAAAATAGGTATTTGGAAAAAAATAATTTTAAAGTAGACCCTTTATTAATTAATACATTTATAATAAAATTGCATATATTATGTAATGTATGTAGAAATTATATACAAATTAAATTGTTAATAATTAAAAAAACGGACGTGAACTCTAGACAGGACACGGGTAGGTTTTCTTCCTATAGGTCTACAATAATTAAAAAAGTAGTCACCTACCTGAATATTTCAGTTGTTATGAAAATGATGTAACAGTGTAAAATAGCTTCAGTGAAATAACAGTTAAAAAATAACGGCTATCGCAACACATTCCTATCTTATACTAGTGCAAATTGCAAATTATACATAATCATAATTTTTCATTTTTATGTAAAACATTCTGTGTTTATTTACACCGGTCAAAAGTGAATTCATACCATACTGTGATCAGTGTGATTTTTGTTCTCACTTGTGTAAAATATTATTTTTTATAAATTCTATGTTCCTCATTTTAATACATTTCCAAACAATACATTTCTTATTTAAGGGGCCGTTTAAGTATTACGTAACGCAGGTTGGGAGGGGGTCAAAAATCTTCAAAAATTGCGTTACGTAGGGGGGGAGGGGCGGTCAAAAATCTTCAAAAATCGTGTTACATAATACTTGAACGCTCCCTAAATAAAAAATTCTGCTTGCATTTTTTTTTCGCAAAAATGGTACATGTTTGAAGGGCGGCTACTAGAGAATTGCCTAGGGCGGCAATTGACCTAAACGCGGCCCTGACTATGCCCATTCCGATCAGTGTCAGACCTAGACATTTGCCTGGGGGGAACTTAAAATAAACACCAAGCAAAACACCTAAAAAAGATAGAAAAGACATAAATAATAACATATATGCATTAAATTCCCTTAATTTTCCTAACTAGCAGGTTTATTTTGTTGAATCTGTCTGTCTTTGTCTATGTGTATGGTAAGTTTCATGTCAGCTAATATATTTTTATGTTTTGTAACATGCCCCAAAAAGGGGGTGAAATTTGTATAACATGAAAAGGGAATAGAATTTTGACAAGATGTTGTTATGTCACATTAGGGGATGTAACACAATGGATTACATTTACACATGACCTCAGTAGTTCAGAATCAGAAGATATGTGGGGGTGGATCTTTAAGGGATGATATTAGTATACGCTTATTAGCTTAGAAATAAAAATAATAGGAAAATCAAAATAAGGATGTCAATTAAAAAAATAAAATATTGGGCGCCACTGGTTACCTTATGGGAACCAAAAATATACAAAAAATAGAAATATTAAAAAAAGGATAGCTAAATCAAAATAAAACAAAAAATCAAATAAAAAATATATAAAATACTTTTTCCGTGAAAACAAATATAGCGTGGAAACAAATATATCGTGACTTACCTTATCTACTCTATATATACTCAGCCAATTCTTTATTGTTCTTACGATACAAGAGAGAAGGAAAAGAGAAATAATAAGATTGTATTTAACAAATTAAACATTATTTATTAAAACAAAAAAAAAAATGAATCTAAATTTGTGATCTCTTACCTTCTACAAATAGAGATCGTGATTACAAAAAAAAAATAAAATAAAAAGGTAAAATAAAAAATATACCTTGTTTATCAGTCCTGATTTTTCTTGGTAGTTGTTAAGTCCAAAGGGCGATTTCACTTCACTCACACTAAAGTCGCTAAATTGATACAACAAAAGTACATTAGGTTATCCATAGTTCATTAAAAAAAACTCCATAGTTCATCAAAAAACTTTTATAGAAAAATTCAGCATTGTCAAAATAAATTAGCACTTACTCGAACAAAAATATATAAAAAAAAGAATTTGTGTGTACTTTGTACGCACGTAAGAAGTTATACCTACTTCTATTATATGATTTCAACGAAATAAATATACTTTCAACAGGTTATTTGTATTTAAAGATTAAACTAGATTTTACTTACTACTTTCCAAAAATTTTTACTAAAACAATACTAAAAATAAAAAAAATGTTAGATAACACACGGAATTGAACCAGGGACCTCTCAATCTCTGGTCGAACGCGCTATCACCGAGCTAAACCCACTAATATATTCTTTTAATGACTTATTTGCGCTGATACATACATAATTTGAAAGATTAGCAACGAACTACATACTGTCTGTCTGCGCATGCGCCAGGCAAATATAAAATTTCACCCTCGATCGTAAAGAAACCTCTATACTCTGGGTATAGAGATTTTTGAAGAGAAGAACTGACAAAAGATGGGGAAAAATAAATGAGAAGAGATTTTAGACGAAAAGAAGAGGGGCTTAGCTCAGGAAAAAAAAATTAAAAGGGCAGAGAGACACTAAATCTCAAGTGAGTATTCGGGCTTGCTTCAATACACCGAATATTGGCTTTAGAGATATAAAAAAAAATTGATAATGAAATGATAGTAACTAGGAAGAAAATGAGACTGTTAATACAAAAATGGAAGGAAAATAGATAAGAATGCTAGAGATAAAATAATATCGAGGTACAACAAAGAAAGAATAAGAAAAAAGGGCGCCAACTCGAACGAACACCTCGGCTCTCGGAACCAAGAAGTTGGAAAGGTTCGAGATTTTTTTGAAGTAACGAATGACAGGAACTCAATGACACTGGTTACAACCACCTGAAATACAAAATATTGAATACTAACCTTGTCTTGACATATTATATACTGGTAATACAGACTGAAATAAAACATCAACCTTACTAATAACAAATATATTAACAATCAATGTTAAATATTAACAATTTACATATATCGCAACGTAATAACAGTGATAGTGGATGGGGAAAAGATCAAATAGGACCGCAAAGGCCACTTAACAAGCAATTATCCACTATCACTGGCCAAGCAAAGGTGTTAAAATCAAAATCCAAATCAAAAGTCTGTCAGAATAGCACTAAGTCCTTACAACTAAAAAGTTAGTAATTATTTCCTAAATTGAACTCGTCTAGGTGAGATGCACGACTAGAACGCTACGGTTACCAAAAATAATAAAGATCTCACCTAGCAAAAACACTAATAAGTAATTATATAATGAGTGGGTCAGTGACTCTATATACAATGTAAAAACCTACAAGACATATTCCCTATTTTAAAACCTCGACAAAATTTTACCCCCGATTCCCTATTAAATTTTAAGATACAATGATTTATAGTTATTATTAAAAGGAAGACCTGATTTTATTTATTTAAGCAAATTACTAATTATATAGAACCAAAGAAAGAAAAACAACGACCTAAAACCTATCTATTACGAAAATATGTACCACTTAGTTCACCTGATTGTATGCATACAATAAGTTTACAGAGTAACGTAAAGTAAAGTAAATAAGAACTTATCTTGTACAACAGCCGATGGTTAAAAAAAAGAAAGTCCTTAGGAAATATCCTTTTGGCACAACAAAGCTAGTTGGCTGCTGTGATGGGTAAGTCTTATCGGAAAATCCTGGATGTTGTGAACACAGGTAGTGGTTTTCTCCAAAATGAACAGCACACACTATGAGTGAACCATGGCAGAGTTGCTACTAATACTACTGGTACATACTTCAAGCGGGTGTCGCGAAAAAAGGTCGCCAACAATTGGTCGAGCGAAAAAATGTCGCGCACATTTGAGCGCGTATCAAAAGGTCGCCGGCGAAAAAACAGCGCCGACGAAATAAGGTCGCGTGCAATTGATCGCGCGAAAAAAGATCGCGTCATGTTTTACATTATTAAAACCATTCAATTGGTTTTCAAAAAGGTTCTAAAGAAATTCTATTTGCATACTTTAACTTTATGCATTATGAGCCGATTAGTCTTGGAATTCCATCTAATTACTTTTTAGTGTATTTTGGATGTATAAGAAGATGGGAAAAATAACGTATATCTAAATACTTTTTAATGTATTTTGGATGTGTAGGAAGATGGGAAATATAGGAGAATGGGAAATTATTTCATATGGTATTTTCAGGTTATTCAAGTGAATATACTTGAAAATTGAACAATTTTTAACATGAAGAAAGTATTTTTTTGTTCTACGTGAATAATTTTAATATATGGATCTAAATTCAGAAAGGTACTTTCCTTCACACTTTTTACAGGCTTAGGACTGTCAGCAAAAAACTGGCGTGTTTAAAAGTGTTTGCTCTTCCTAATCGGATATCGTTAAAAATGTACAGTAATAATAGTTCTATTTACAGTATATATTACATACAAACGAATACCAGGTACCAGTTTACCTATTTTTGGTATTTTCAGAGACCGGTAATTAGCATAATTGGTTCTTAGTAGAAAGTCGTTATGCAGATTAGTGAAGAATAAGTAGTTTAGATAAGGGCACCTTATTGTGTAGGTATTTATTAGGAATTCCATGAAGTCATTACGATAAGACATTATTGGAAATGCTAAAATAAATATTGTACAAAAGTTCTTTGTCTAATTGTGCGTTATTCACTAATGTGGTAATTATTATTCCATATTCGTGAAACGTACTTTTATTACTTTTTAATGTATTTTGGATGTATAAGAAGATGGAAAAAATATCGTATATCTCATTATTCATTAGCTTGTCGATTTGTCAAGATGGTCTTAACTTACGTAAAGAGTCAAAAAGGTGCCAATATGTTGGTGTATAATGGATATATCCATAGAAAGGAAAAAACGATTGATCAAAAGACAATTTGGAAGTGCGCTCAGTACAATAAGCATAAATGTACCGGGAGAGTTCACACAGTGGGAGATGAAGTAGTGAAAAGTACAAGTCACAACCACGTTGCCGATGCGTCAATATTAGAAGCAAAAAAGGCTTGTAACAGAATGAAAGAACTGGCTCATCAAGTTGAACTAACAACACAAGGAATCATAGCTACCGTTTCACAAGAAGTGTCTGTGGGTGCAACTGGGCAGCTACCTTCTATTTCATCCCTAAAGCGAACTATTCAGAACACACGCCAAAGAGTGGAAGCTATTCCGGCAAATCCAAGAAGCTTAACAGAGCTTATTATTCCGGAAGAATACACCAGAAACAATAACGGCGAACCGTTTCTTTTATTTGACAGTGGTCCAAACGAACAGAGAATTTTAATATTTTCCACTGAAAGAAATTTAACTTTGATGGCGAGCTGTGAACACTGGTATGCCGATGGAACATTCACATGTACTCCTCTATTGTTTGGTCAGCTGTATACAATACATGGCGTACAGTATAGCAACGTTATTCCAACTGTTTTTGCTCTACTTCCTAATAAAACTCAGGCAACATACACTCGACTCTTCCATGAATTAAAAACGTTACGACCAGGTTTACGTCCTACAACAATAATGGTGGATTATGAAAAAGCAGCAATTAATGCTTTACAACAAGAGTTTCCTGAAGTCAGAATCCGTGGATGTTTCTTTCATTTCACACAATGTTTGTGGAGAAACATGCAAGGTACAGGACTGCAACAAGTTTATACAGAAGACGCGAATTTTGCTCTACATCTGCGACAATTGGCAGCCCTAGCCTTCGTACCTGAAGTAGATGTTGTTGCAACATTCGGAGAGCTACTGGACAGCGAGTTTTACACTCAAAATGAAAATTTACTAACACCTTTAATAAACTACTTTGAGGATGTATGGATAGGCAGATTGGATCGACGACAACAAAGAAGACCGCCAATGTTTCCAAGGAATCTTTGGAATTGCTTCGAATTTATAGAGGAAGATCTACCGCGTACTAATAATGCTGTCGAAGGTTGGCACAACAGCTTCTCCTCGATATTAAATGCAGCACACCCAAATCTATGGAAGTTTATTACGGGGCTAAAGAAAGAAGAGAGTTTAAATCGATTAAAAGTGGAGCAATACATAGCTGGAAACCAACAACCTCAAAAAAAAAATTTATAAAGATACAGCGCGGCGAATAAAAACGATTTGTTTGCAATACGGGAACCGGCCAAATCTAGAATATTTAAGAGGAATTGCCCAAAATTTTCAACTGCAAGTATAAAAAACTAAAAAACAATTAAAAAAAAATTTAAAAAAAACAAAAAAAAAATAAAAATTAAAAAAACACAAAAAAATAAAAATAAAAAAAAAAAAATTTGAAAAAAATAAAAAAATTAAAATTAAAAAAACTTTTAAACACGCCAGTTACTAACTGCCAGTCCTAAGCCTGGATAAAGTGTGAAGGAAAGTTAAAGTATGCAAATCTGTTATTAATATAAATGTATTCTTTAACTATGATATCTTCAATAAGTACTCACCAGTGACAATGTATTAATGAAATTGTGCCTGTTATATAATTTTTAACCACAATATCATTATTTTATTTGGGAAATTTTATTTTAATAAAGATGGTAGCCCTTAACCTACCCTATCTATATGTAGTATATACCCTGTAAAATATATTAAGCTTATATTAAAACTTACTCTTAAATAACCAAGGGTAAATTTTGCGACACTGCCAAGTCGTGAAATAATACCTCTAGGTACTTTCCCTACAACATTTACAGTTAAAATTACCTTAATTCGACCATTAAATTGGTCGAACATTTTACATGATCAATTTCAAATAGGATTATTTACTTCCAATTATTTTCCTATTATTTAAAGTGGAAAATAAAACTAAAGTCATTTAGAAGTCAATATTGGGTTGACGAAATATTTTTTACCAATAGGTTAAAATGACTAATAAGAAAATATTTAACTGTTTGGGTCATTATTTAACAGCAATCCTTTAGTTCTATTGCATCATCTAAATCTGACCTAAGCCTGGATTAAGTGTGAAGGAAAGTTAAAGTATGCAAATGAAAACATATTTTCTGACGCGATCTTTTTTCGCGCGATCAATTGCACGCGACCTTATTTCGTCGGCGCTGTTTTTTCGCCGGCGACCTTTTGATACGCGCTCAAATGTGCGCGACATTTTTTCGCTCGACCAATTGTTGGCGACCTTTTTTCGTAGATCCCTTCAAGCGATGTAAGGTGACTAACTGACTAAACCACTAATTGACTACGTGGCTAAGTTACTGAATGAGTATGTGACGTATATAACTTCAAAAAAGAATTTGTTATCTAGTTCATTGACGGAATCAAAAAATACTAGCAAACTTTAGGCTTTAATTGGGGTGTTGAACTAGTAACATCAAAAGAAAACTTCTTAACTTCTGTTTGCATGTAAAGAAATATGGTACCAATAGTGGTACAAAAATATCGCGTTCGCTTAAAAACAGCTGAACGCCGTGGCCTGCAGATTGCTTAAGCCATACTGGCACAAAACACTAACTAAACACAAAAACTTCTGCAATAAATTTGCAAAAACTTAAATGGAACTGCACTACTAATTTTGCCGGTAACCGCATATTGGCGGCCCGAGGCACCGGCAAGATCTTCTTGTCGATAGCTCTCACCCCTGAACTCGATGACAGCCCAACTGGAACTAACTAACTCGATCTCCCCAAACTCCAATCTTCTAAAATTCAACGCCCTCTCTAGAAATCATTCAATCCTCCCAAGAATAATTCTACCACCAACCAACAGACTTGGCAACCAATTAATCAAAATCTTCACCAATAGAAAAGAATAAAATCGATCTCTGACAAACCTCTAATTCTATGTCAGCCAATAAGAACCCACTCATTTTCTGTAAGCAGTTTCCTCTAGGTTCCCATCAAAAATGCTTAAGTCAGCTCTAACCATCTGGCTCCGCTGAACATTCTCACAGCTCTTATCGTTATAAGATAAAAATTTCTCACAGTCTCAAAGTCGGTAGCGACAGTAATCTGAGTTTAATAAGTACCATTTATCAACAAAATTTCAGACTTCAGCCTCGAAAAACCATTAAACTTGTTTGAAGCAATGCCGCCTCTGGAGAACATAAACAATTTGAGGCAGTTACGATGCCTACGTCAAATTCCTGAAAGAGATAAACAACCCAATATCAGACGATCGATCCAATATTATGAAAAACGAAAAATACACAATATTTAGCATTGTGAGAAAACGAATTACGTCGTACCCACACACTCCAGGGCGATAGATTTGCGAGACTCAACAATCTCTGAAAACAAATATGAATTCAACGATTCTAACATGCAGGGCGTACTATAAATGCGGTCTTAACACAAAAAAAATTAAGGGGTGGTCAATGACCTTCGCACCGTTACAGTTTCAATAATGTTTTCTTTAATTTTCGACTTTGGACCGTTTTAGGGGCGATTTTCCCTATTTCTCCCACTTTAGAACAGCCACTGATTCCAATACTCACGGAAAGCCATAATCAGGCGCCGAATCCGTTCCAGGTCGAAAATTTCCACTTCTCACTCCGCATTTTCTAACAACAAGGATAAAAAACCCCAAAAAGAGTCAGCAGTAGTACAGTAGTATAAAAATATGATATAATATATATCATATACAGGGTGTTTCAATAATAATTGTCCATATAGTAACTGGAGAGACCTTAGCACAAAATACGAAGATTTAACCTAAAACAATTAAATAAAATGTGGTTCCTTACTGAGTTACAGGGTGTTTTATCTAAAAATTTAAAAATTATTTTTGCTCAGAATTTTAAAACTATTAGACGTATCCTTTTCATACTTGACAGGAAGTATAGGTACTGTACAAACTACTTAATTATGTTAAACAAACGTTTCTGGCTATTGCCAGAGGCGTACGATGGGGGAAAGTGAATGGTTTACCCTTTCCAAATTCTAGGCCACTGGCGGAATTGCTATTTTAGTTCAATTTTTGGATTTTCCAATACATTCTATGAAAATAATATACCCTTCATTCGTAACGATAAAGTCATTAATTTTCGAGATATTTGAAGTTAAAAATGAAACGACACGGTTATTTTGATTAATGTATTGTGTCGCTTCATTTTTAATTTCAAATATCTCGAAAACTAATTATTTTATCGTTACAAATGAAGAGTATATTATTTACATAAAAAGTATTGTAAAATCAAAAAATTACACTAAAATACCAATTTCGTCAGTGGCGTAGAATTTGGGAAGTGTCAACCAGCCACTATCCCCTGCCGTACGCCTCTGGTAGTAGCTAGAAACGTTTGTTTATCTTAATTTAGTAGGGTGTACAGTACCTACACTTTCTGCCAAGTATGATAAGGATACGCCAAATAGTTTTAAAGTACTGGTTACAAATAATTTTTAAATTTTAATCATATGAATCATATCGTAAATTAATCAAAATAACTGTGCCGTTTCATATTTAACTTCAAATATCTCGAAAACTAATGACTTTATCGTTACCAATGAAGAGTATATTATGTACGTAGAAAGTATTGGAAAATCTAAAAATGGCACTAAAATAGTAATTCCTTCAGTGGCGTAGAATTTGAGAAGGGTCAACCATTCACTACCCCCTGTCGTGCGCCTCTGGTAGTAGCTATAAACGTTTGTTTATCATAATTTAGTAGAGTGTATAGTAGTTGCACTTTTTTTTAAGTATGAAAAGGATACGTTGAATAGTTTTAAAATGGTGAGCAAAAATAGTTTATAAATTTTTAGATAAAACACCCTGTAACTCAGTAAGGAACGACATTTTATTTAAGCGTTTTAGGTTAAATCTTCTTATTTTGTGCTAAGGTTTCTCTAGTTACTATATGAACAATTATTAATGAAACACCCTGTATATGTGGTTCTGAATGCATCCTATATCTACCTTCAAATTGTATATTTCTTTGGTTTCCTTCTATTTTTCCATCATATTTGGGTTCCACTGATAGTGGAAGGCTATTAAAGAAAGAACCATAAGCAATTTCAGTGTAAAGACAATCAACGGAGAATTCTTTAGCTGGATGGACCTCTAATGGAGATGAAGCTGAACTAGAATCTGCCCCATAGTCGAAAAATTCCGACTGTTCTTTAAATTCAAACCAGCACAAAGTAATGCTGTAATAGTCTAAGATACGATATAAGGTCGATATACACCGATCTGTTTAATGGATAAAAATTATTGGATATGTAATTTAGCATGTTAATAATTACAAAAAACAAGGGCTGCCCGATCTAATCTTGTTCTAACTATAAGTAATTAATAATTAAAAAATGACATTTTTTTATAAATTAAAAAAAATTATTCGACCTGGGCAGATATTATTTCAAATTTTTTAGGTCATTCTAAGCTAAAACGTTCTTTTGTAATTTTTCTCTAAAGTTGACGAAAAAAGTACGAAAGATGACGATTTTCAAGGCTCAAAAACATAAGTATAAAATATCATTTTTGAAATTACGAAGTACTTAAATTCAAGTTCAAACCTTATTCTATCAGTTCTTGATAAGTTTATTAGACTTACTTCATTCTGAAACATTGTTTTTTAGTTGTTAAGGTACTAGTACATTTTAGAAGACCAAAAATAATCGTTTTTTTCAAGAATTTTTTTCTTAGAACCTTTATTAAAAATGAACATAAATTTTTTTACATATTCATATCTAACTCAGAGAGCAGTGGTGCTCAGACTTATACTGCGTGGGATCTACCATATAAACTGCAAGCGTCCAGCGATCGACTACTAGTAAAAAAATTGGGAAATAAAAATTTCACATTTCTCTTTGATAAAAAGTCGCAATTACAGAGAGTGTAGAGAGTGAATGGTACTGCTATCATCCTCAAGTCAAATTATCATAGCACATCCACAAGTCATATCATGATGGTACGTAATTATCGAGACCCAACCGCAAGCATGATGAGAGATATTCGTCAGTTAGCCAATCACGATACTTTGATTTCACTACCTTTATTTGGGAAAATGCAGAATCACACAAGTACGTTGATCCAAGAATGCTGTGAGCTGCATAGCTACTTGCCTCAAAGACAGATATTTGTCAGACGATATGAAAGACCAAGATTTCGTATTGGCCGCTCTGGACTTAGGTGTATATCAGAAATTATTTTTAGTGCATAGTTTTAGACGGAAATAATCTCCATATTTAAAGGAATGGATATTTGAATGGCAATTTTTTTCACATCTTCACAAGAAAATGACTAAATATGAATGTTACAATATCTGTCAGTTTTTTAAAATTACAAAAGCGCCTTTCAACCCGTTTTTTACCGATTATTTAAATCCTTTCTGTTCATTTGATTAATCAATAATTTAACTTTGTTGACAGAAGAATGTACTGCGCTCATCCTTTCGATAATTGTTTTATTTTTACCCTGTAGTTTCAAATTAAGGTGGTTCAATTTGCTAAATCTGATACGAAAGAAAGATCACTTAGTCAGTTTTCGTTTTGAAGTAGATGAGTGTCATCCCCTCATTCTCCTAGAAAAGAAATATTTCGGGAGGTTAATTATCTCCATAACTAAAAATTTTCCACGGCTCAACCACCTCACACCTATATACAGAAGTAAATCAGTGTGTTCCTCAGAGTCGCTAGCTTCCAATTACGCTTTAAAGAGATGTTGCAAGCTTCGCTCTCTGATTGAATTCACAATTTTTGTTGTCATCTTCATGACGTCGTTCATATTTAAAATTTTGGAACACAAAACTTGCTGGTGAATGATATAATAAAATAAAAAAACGATGGAAAGTCATCGTTGGCTCAACATAATGCTACAAATCTATTGTTAACGCCATTTATAGATAGTTTACCATCTGTTGTAATTTGTAATACACACTAGTTTTTACATTTGTATGTTTTCAGCTCGTATTGTTTCACAAAATTTATAAAAACGGTGTATATATCTTCTCAGCGAGTTTTTTGTCCCCGTCTTTTCCATTTGTAATTTTTCCGTGAATGGCGATCGACTTCAAAAACTTTGGCGATCGACCGGTCGATCGCGATCGACCCTTTGAGCACCGCTGTCATAGAGAGTACAAAAAATATATCTATTTTCATTTATGCACGTACACTAATATTGTAGAGGGCGCAAAAGTCGAGGCCTCGAAAAATGATGGCGGACAGTTAATCTCAGGATTGGGATATCTGAAACAAAGAAATCGTGCTGAATTTGAAAAAGGAAGGTTTCTTACGTGACAATTTACCACAATTTGACCAAAAAATAAAAAATACGTATTTTTTCACAAAATTTTTTCAAATTTCCGTAAAATCTTTTTTTGTGGAATTTTTCACTAACGGTGGTAAATTTTCACGTAAGAAACCTTCCTTTTTCAAATGCCGTACGGCATTTTTATGTCGGAGATCCCAATCCTGAGATTAACTTCCGCCATCGGAACTACTTTTTTTCGAGGCCTCGACTTTGGCGCCCTCTACAATATTAGTGTACCTGCGTAAATGTAAAAAGATATAGTTTTTGTAATATGTAAAAAGCTTTATGTTCATTTTTAATAAAGGTTTTGAGAAAAAAAAATCTTGAAAAAATGCTTATTTTTGGTCTTCTAAAGTGTACTAGTATGCCCGTACTTAATGCCCGTCTCCCCATAAGAAACCTTCCTCATTAACAATTAAAAAAATATGTTTTAGAATAAAACATGGCTAAAATTCTTATCGAGACCTGATAGAAAAAGGTTTAAACTTGAATTTATGTACTTGATGATTACAAAAATGATATTTTTTACTTGTGTTTTTGAGCCTTGAAAATTGTAATCTTTCGTTCTTTTTTAGTTTTAAATTGTTTATAACTCGAAAACGATCAACTTTAGAGAAAAATGACAAAAGATATTTTTTGTTTAGAATGATCCAAAAAATCTGATATAATATCTGCCCAGGTCGAATTTTTTTAATTCATAAAAAAATGTAATTTTTTAATTATTCATTAATTATAGTTAGAACAAGATTAGACCGGGCAACCCTTGTTTTTTGTAATTGGTAACATGCTAAATTACATATCCAATAATTTGTATCCATTAAACAGATCGGTGCAAATCGACCAGATCCTCTACTATAATTGTTGATTGGTAATACATAATTTATCAAGCAACGCTGTAAAGTTAATTATTACATTCTGTCCTACGATATACTCGTAAACGTCGGACAGCATTAATTAAATAAAATATTTAAGATTATCGCCTCCCCATGGTCTCCAACCATGTCTTTTTTGGACTTTCTCTCCTGCTATTTTTAAGAAGTGGATTCTCGACGATTCGTATTGGGTGATTCGTGATTCTTGCCTCGTCGTTGAACACGTTAATGCAGGTAATCTGGTAAGTAAAATAAAACTTGTTTTTTTACTACTTAAAAAGTATAATAATTAGTAATCTAATATTTAATGTAGATTCATGACAATCTTTGTTATTATTATTCGACACTTTTCGTTATTTATGTGTAATTTTTACTCTATAATTACTTGAATATTTCATAAACAAATATCATTTGAGCATGTAATTGTTTAAGGTCAATATCAGTTTTTTGATAATCAGTGGCGCACTTGTTAGTAGAGAGTAGGTACAGGTCGCAGTTAACATTAAATAATATACTTATGTAGTAGCAATGAAAGTAAACGTGGAGCTTAGTATTAGTCCCTTCCCTTTCGCACATGCATTTTTGTTTTTTAAGATAAAAATTTGAAATTAGGTAGACATATTCCTTTGTTTTTTTAACATTTTGGCGTACTCAAAATAATTCCCTGTTAGTGTTGCCCAAATGCAAAACCAAGACGAGACTTAGACAGTCTTGGTCTTGCGCCAGTACACCTGGTCTTGGTCTTGGTATTGCGCTCCCGGTCTTGGTCTTGGTCTTGCAGCAAGAGTCTTGCAAGTCTCGCAGTTGCCTATTAGCCTATTGCATATCTTTGAACAACGTGACAGAGATGTACATTTTAAGCTAGAATATCATAGCCATAGTAAAGACCAGCCAAATTAATAAATATCTAGACCAGCGGTTCTCAGTTTGGGGTGCATGTACCACTGGTGGTACATATCATTATTTGCGGTGGTACACAAAACTCAAACACAGCTAAAATCAGCACCACAATTATTATTATACTTAATTAGATTACCTAGCTAGATACATATTTCAGTTAGTTGGTAGCAAAAATAATAAAAAGTATTTTGTGGTTCATGACTCAAAAAGATTGAGAATTACTGATCTAGATAACTGATACCGGGTGGAGTTTGAACCCATGATCTAAGTGATCCGTGCCTATGTTCTAACTAACTAAAGTTTATTAGAAACTTACATATTTTATTATATTAATACAGGGTAGAAAAGCCATATCCATGATGAACGGCATTCTGTGGGACCAGACAATATCTAAAGCGAACAAACAGCTCATATACAATAGCATACTTAAAAGTATAATCACATATGGCAGTGAAGTTTGGCCACTGAAACAAAGAATGGAGAAAATGCTACTAGTAACAGAAATGGACTTCTGGAGAAGAGCAGCAGGCAAATCAAGAAGAGATCGGATACCAAATGAGAGAATACGAGAAATGATGGGAGTCACACATACAATAATTGATGACATAAAAACAAAACAACTAGTATGGTACGGCCATGTACAGAGAATGCCAGATGACAGGATCCCTAAGCAGATTTTGGCATGGACACCACAAGGGAGAAGAAAAAGAGAAAGGCCGAGAAGAAGCTGGAGGGAGGGAATTGAAAAAGAACTAGAGGAAAGAGAAATCCCTCCAGGTCTATGGTTAAACAGAGAAGAATGGCGGTTAGGAGTCGGAAGGCGTCGAAGAACGCTGTAAGCCGATAGTAATAGTAGTAGTAGTGTATTTTATTATCCAATATAAGCGAATGTAATGTCCAATATAAGCGAAAATATGAGGTTATCGTTGTAATTTCAGTATTTTATAAATGCTACAATATTCCACAGAGTGATGTGAAAAAACACACTTTTATTGGTACACCCGGTCTACAGTGACAATAATAATTGACCTGTCTAGCAACAATAATATTACAGCGATATTTATAAAAATAAGACATATAGGCTTAGGAACCTATTACAGGGACCCTTATCCTAACAGGCTTAGGAAATTCAAGACATTAACAATGACCTGTTTTTAAGGTGGTGAGTAAATTTTTTGGAGAAGTGTATATCGTTAATTTCGGTATTTTATTTACACTGTTCATTTGTCTCGTTATCATACTTTTAAATAATAGCCGCGCTGTTTCGGCAAATTTTCTGTAACCCAGTGATCTCATAGCATAGGTCATAGCACATTCAGCAAAAACAATACATAATAGTCTTACTATTCTATATACCGATAAGATTAAATTTGTGGTGTTTAAATTCCTAGAAAATTAATAATGACAAAAATTAATTACTTATTAGGTATATTTTTTATCAGCAAGGTGACATATTTTTAAAAAGTTTGGATACGATATTTGATATTACTATCGGCGTCGCAAAGCAAGAATGTTATGTTATGATTAGAAGGCGACTATTCTCATAATAGGTCTGGATCCCGCGTATGAAAAAAAAAGTTGATTACATAATAGTAAGCTGAAAATTTGTTAAGAGCTTAAGGGTGTCTAGTCGGACAAACTTTGATATATGGGAACACTGGAACAGGGGAAGTTTTAATTGTGGAACAGGTTAAAAATTTGGAAGACCACGAAAACGTCACATGTATTTTGTCCGACAGAACTTCCAATTGATTTGTTACCCTCTCATTAAACTCTCATGCAAAAATTAGACTGCTATTTATCACCTGTCATAATTCCTGTCATTTGACATGTCCTACGTGTTCCACTCATTATCATGCCCATTTGGTGATAAATAGCAGCCTGATTTTTGCATGAGAGTTTAATAAAAGGGTAACAAATCAATTGGAAGTTCTGTCGGACAAAATACATATGACGTTTTCGTGGTCTGACCGTTCCAAATTTTTAAACTGTTCCACAATTAAAACTTCCCCTGTTCCAGTGTTCCCATATATCAAAGTTTGTCTGACTAGACACCCTTAAGCTATTAACAAATTTTCAGCTTGCTATTAATCAACTTTTTTTTCATACGCGGGATCCAGACCTATAACCCGGACAACTAATTTCAGAGAAGTCGTCTGATGGGAAGGAAAGTACAAAATATTTTATTTTTATATTGTAATAATGAACTGAGTACGTGTCAAATGTGTCAAGTGTTCTTTAAATGGATATTTTGACTCACTATGTATGTTTATGGTATTGTTCGTAGTGAACATAAGTCCAATTTTCAAAATTTTTGTTACAATTTTTTTTTTGTTTCTCATAAAGTATGTAAGAATATAGCCGAACTAATATACATACTCCCTAAAACGACCCTCAGTTCTAACTGCAAGACGTAAGAGTCTCGCAGGCTAAGTCTTGTTCTTGCTCAAGTCTTGCACGGTAAGTCTTGGTCTTGGTCTTGCTAAAATTAGGCGTTCTTGGTCTTGGTCTTGCGAAAACGCAAGAACAAGACCAAGACTGCAAGACTAAGACCGATTTTGGGCAACACTATTCCCTGTTATCCCTTTTAAGGGATGTGGACTGCACAGTATATTGTACACTGTGAACAAATGGTATATGCGACCTGTACAATATATTACACATTGTGAGTAAATTTTAGTGGCTCTTAAGACTTTGGAAAACAAAATACAATTAAAAAACATGTATCTGCAACTAATTATTTATTTGTATGATATATCATAAACTAATTTTGTCTTTTTTAGCAGCGTGTTTTATATGTTTGTTCATAGGTATTCTTTCATTTTTCCGACTGTATATCTTCTGCTTTATGACCGTGCTTTGGAAAAAATATGAGAAACCTTTTAACAGTAGTAAAACCTTCCATGTAACGAAATATCACAGCTAAATTGATTGACAAAAGTTATTCTATGTGAATAATTTGCTGATTTTTTTAAAGTTTGGGCCCCCGAAATGTGGGAGCCCCGGGCACCTGCCCAGCCTGCCCCCTTAAATCCGGCCCTGGAGAGGAGAGGTATACGTTAAAAGCTGGTTGGCTCCGCCATTTTTAGATCTATTTCCGTTTTAATGTGGTAGGGGTGAGTGAACAGATGATCAGTGTTTTGTTATTGTTTATTTTGCGTTTACTTTGGTTTAACTTCACTTTAGTTGAAAATAATTCACTGGACATACTAATAATATAAATATATATTAAAATTCTATAATAATAAAAATATAATAATTACAAAATAGTATGAAAATAATTAAAACATAAATTTGGATATTTTTTGCAATGTTGTCTATATACCTAACCTCAATCTTATTTTTACAACTGACAGTTACGTAAAAGTTATATTTTCGTGACGTCCAGTCCCGGATTAAGAATCTTGAGGCCCCTAGGTAACCCATGCTCTATTAGGCTCCTAAAGATTCCTGCGCTTTCTCCTTCCAGAACCTCGGATATCCCCTCCATCGGATATTTGAACTATTCATCATAATATGAGTTACGTTTAGTTTTTATTTAATTCTAAGTGTTATTTTTTTGTTTTGGGCCCTGCGAGCCCCCTTCGGGGTCGAGGCTACTAGGCAACTGCCTACTTGGCTTCCCAGATAGCACAAGTACGTTTTATGGATATCCAATGGACGTACATCTGTGTACATTGGAACGTCCAATGGACGTCCCGCTAAGGTACAATGGACATCCGATGGAAGTCCAACGAACGTCCAGAGTTCACAAAATTGGACGTCCATAGAACGTCCGCTACAAACGTACAGTGTACGTTGTTGAAGCTTTCAGTGTACATCTTATGTACATTCAATGTACATCTGATGTATATTCAATGTACGTCTTATGGACATTTTTGTTGGGCACTTTTCAGAAAGCAATCTAGTGTCCATAATTTTTTGAATACATACATAGCAAAAAGCCTTTAGGTATCGGAAATAGTTCCTATAATCAGTGGTGTCATGGCAAAATTAGCAGTGCCGGAACGCACTGCTAATTTTTGTTTACAAAACCTAAATTCTCTATTTATTTTTTTTTCTTTTCTTAACCAGTGTGGGAACGGCGTTCCCACGCGTTCCCACACCATGACACCACTGCCTATAATACGAAACTTATACTTTAAAATATTACACAAAATACCTTTTTTATTTCTCTTTATTATAACTTTATTATAGGAACTTCATTAATGCACGACTGCACTTGCACGATAAACAGCAAACACAAAGATATCACAGATGTATTATATTGTATGTAATAACTTAATAAAGACAAAATTCAGATAATGGCGCCCTATGAAGCATGCACATTAAAAGAGGTTTATTTCTGTTCTGCTGTTCCTTCCAAATTCCAAACATAATTTCTTAGAACTTTAGAGTCAGTACGGTTGTATATTGCAAGCGGGTTTGCCATTCTGTGAATTATCATAAATAAATCCTCCTTCAGTATTCCACAACAATTACAGCGATAATCCCCTAAAAGTACCTGCCTAATACTACCTTTTACGACCGATAGCGTGAAGAGCGACAACGTTGTCAAGAAGATTCTCATTTAGTTTGGCGGGAAAAATAGTTACAAAATGCATATTTTAGATTTAAATTGGTAGTGTTTAATTATTGTAAGTTCTATAATTACCGATGCGCGATGTAGCTCCGTTATTCTGAAAAAGTTTACCATCGTTTTATCATCATCTAATATTATATTAGGTTTAATTAAAATAATTTTAGTGGTTCAATGTTTTAATCCAATGATGAAAAAATATGTGACTACATTTATTAGAAGCTTCTTGTATTCTACTAATAATATTGCTTTGATTAAAACAAGAAGCTATATTATATAATTACTCATAATAATAGTCGCGTTTTGTGTAAAATCTCCATGGACCACAAATGGATGTCCAATGTACGTTGAAATCAAACGTCCATTGGACGTCGCGTAATGGACGTACATAGTACGTCCAGTTTTGGTCCATGGACGTTTGGACTTTAAATGTACGTTATATGGACGTCCATCGGACGTTGTGTGCTATATGGGTTAATGGTTAATCCAGCACTGGTGAAGTCATTCGCGCAACTAGGGCAATAAATGGCGCTGTTTCCGGGCTTGGCTACACTCTACCTAGGCACAAACTGAGAGTACCTATCGGCTTGCAACTTTTTGCATTGTGTTCGGGGTGCCGTCAGGAAAAAGTCTACAATAAAAAAATGGGTGGAAATGCATAATTGCATTTACAGTAATAAAATGTACTCAAAAGTGTATAAACATGTCAACTTCAGTATATTAATAGCCAGGTTTTATTACCTGGTGCGCAGAGTTACTGCTAAATCCCGCCATATGAGATTTCGAGCATTTTCGGTACCAAATTGATGCAAACAGATTTACTCCGTAGGTTTTTGGGGTCGCTGAAGAATACGCTATCAACACACTGACCCTCTGCAGCACCCGGTGCCTAGAGTCACTGCCGAGGCACGTCACCTTCCGGAGTTTCCAAGGTTTTTGACACTAAATTAATACAAACAGATTACTGGGGAGTTTTGGGGTTGCTGAACACGAATATGTCATCACAACCGACCCCTGGTGTACCTGGTGCCCAAAAATTGTATACCTGAATGTAATCTTTAGACACATACCGAAGTTCTGAAACCACAAAAATAAAAAAAATTTGAACAGTCCAGATACTACAACTGTTTGAATTTTTAAAGTATTTTAAGTTACCCCATTTTCCGGTATTGTAATATAAAAAATAAAATATAAAAAATCGTGTATTTATCCCTTAAACAACACTGCTATCGTTTCTGTAAATAATAATTGTAAATATCATAATTCATTAAGGGCGTAGTGGCAAAATGCCGGCTCTAATGCATTTTAAATGCATTCTTTTTTTTTAATCCTGAGAAAGCTAATAAGTATTTTTGAAAAATTTAAATGCAGAGTGAAAGATTACGTGATTAGCGAGGATAGAAAGTTACTGAAAACTTCTATAATATTTATTTTAATAAGTTACAGGGGTGAAAAAAAAAGAGAAAATTTAGTGTGGTTTTTAATTTTAAATAGCTCATTCAAAAAAACTTGTTGATTCTAAGGGACTTTCGGTCCACGGTAATAAAATACCTAATCTTTCATTCTGCGTTTCTGCAATATTTATTAGGTTTCTCAGGATTCGAAAAAAATGAATCAATTTAAAAAACAATGGAGCCGAAATTTTGCGTCTATCCCCTTAAATACGATTCCATGATTTTTTATCTACTATTAAAAATTACCACGTGATTATTATTATAATAAAAAAATTAAAGATTGTTGATTAGGTTTAGGAGTAGGGTCCATTATGTGAATATCATATCACTAAATATTATCTCTCTCTCCTGTCGTTTCCCCATTACCGAGGATCGTGATTTCTTCCAATATTCCTAACAATGTTTCTCCATTGGTCTCTATCTTCAGCTGCTCTAAGAGCTTCGCAGAATGAGTTTCCAGCTGAATGCTTTATTTGGTCAGACCATCTAGTTGGTGATCGTCCTCTTGATCTTCTCCCCGGAACGTTTCCAGAAACAATTAATCTCTCCAAACTGTCGTTACCTCTTCGAACCACGTGTCCAAAGAATTGCAGAATTCGTTGCAGACATATTGTGGACAGCCTTTTTTTAATATTGAGTTGGTTTAGAATGGATAACTAAATACTAAATACTATACTTAAGCACAAAAAGCAGCAGAGGAAGCAACATTTCAACTTCATAGGAATTAAAAAAAGTCTTGAGATTGGGTAAATCCCAGTTTTTCAACCTTTGTTTACAAAGTGATAATAATAATATGACAGTCGTGACGTCAACCTTCGTCTGTCAGCCTTAAAATTTCTTCGTATTTTTCTTTAAACTATAATAATTATGTATTATATCAGAAATTTTCTACCATATAGAGCAGGTATTTGTAGCAAATTTTTATTTTTATATTGATACATTAGGACAAAATTAATAGTAAAATTTTAAATAATCTACTGTTTTTGTCAATCACACATAAAGTATACACATACATGTGTACTCACCGGTGGGACCGCAGACGTTCGGATACAATTAGCGTCTCTTTGCAAAGACAATGACGTCGACTTTGCAAAGTAACAAGACACTTACTCAACACACACACTACACATTACACCTGAGTTAGTGATAAGTTATACAATTACGTGGCTAAAGGTTCTAGTTCTAAACCAAAGCCAGAATCAGAGAAAAAAACATACATGTCCCAGGCATCCAAGTGACGTCAAGAACGTCGAGGTAACGTCAGTTTTTGGTGGAATATATACACGTGGTTGAACATTACGTCATATCGACGTCTTTTGTAGGTGATTTTAAATACGTAAGATTAATGACGTTAAAATACGTTTAAAAGACGTTTTCATTTCAGACAGCTTAAGTCTGACGGGTCTGACGTCACTAAATTGGGAGGAGCTTAAAAATTACAAAACAAAGGTTATGTGTGTAGCGTAGCGTCCTTTCATTTCATTGTTTGTCTTGTCCTATTTTGCCAATTTTGGATTCATTTAGATTTTGTTGGCTGTTTTTTGTGTATTTCTTAAAACTTTTGTTTGTCTTTTGTGAATTTTATAAATTTACCACAATGCAGAGTGATTATTTAAGGAAATTATTATTGGAAACTCCGCAGATGTTGGAGAAAGGTAAGCAAAACAATTTTTATTTACTACTCATTTTTCCCTGATATTTATCAATAATGATGAATTTTGCAAACAATAACATTATTTCTTTTATTGTTTTAGAGATTCATTGAAGCTGAAAATAATTGGAGGTTTAGATCCATATACAATTCAGTCATCAGAATTGGATTTTACAGTAAAGTTATCCCACCAATCACTATTATAGATGTTTATACATATCTGGTGGAGTCTCACAGTTACTACTCTAAGTAGTAGATGAAAGCATATAAAAGCCTTCAGGCACATAAAAGCCTTCACAACTGGATTTGTTTGTCATGTACATAAAAGCCTTCACAACTGTGAAAGCTGGAGTAAAAATTGTTAATGATTTCTATATTATCGTTGGAAAGGTAAGCCTTTATTTTATTTATTCGCCATTTAAGAAATATATGGATAACAGTATTAGTGTCTTTTGGATAAATTGGTTTTAAATATTACATTTATTTACGTTTATATATCTGTATGAAACCAGACATATTGTCGTCCTAATTTGTAAACTGTCTATATATTTCTGTGAAAATGAGTTATTACTGCCATTTATTTGAAAAAATCCCTACTCGTTTAAAAAAGGATGCACATGCCTATTTTTACCAGAAGAGTAAATAGTGACATCTTCGTGTACACTGTATCTACCTTGCGGCAAATTTAGTACGAAAAATTTGTAACTCCCCAGTTTGTCATACCACACGACTGACCTCACTGTTTAGAAAGTGATATTTTCAAGAAAAAGTTGATGGTAAATAATATTAAATACACTCATTAAACAATATAGATACAAATGTTAGTGATATGTGTACCTATCTATAAAATATTCCATTTCAGAATCCTATCTTTTAAAATGGGAGATACGTAGTATTCACATTAGTCATATTTAGAGAAATAATTTTTTGTGTCTCTGTAAAATTTGAATAAATGGAGTTACGCAATTTACAGATTAGGTAGACGACATGTAATTGCTATGATAGAAAAGAGAATAATAAACAGTTATGATTGTTTGTTCTAAAATTATATTATATGAATGTCTGATTTAAAATATTCTCAATCATTGTAAAGAACGCAAATACTCTAATAAAAATAAATTTTTGTAGTTGAAGCATTCCCACAAAGATTAAATATTTTTCTTAGGTGAAGCATTCCCAAAAAGCTAATGCTAAACCACTAGATGCTTGGGTGATAGCCAGATCCAATGGCATAGCAAATGCACATTGTATGTGTATGGCCGGTAATAGTGAAGTTTGCAGCCATATTGCAGCAATCTTATTTGCAGCTGAGTATGCCCACAGCAAAACAGAATAAGAAGAACCCAATGCATGTACAGATTTTACAGCGATGTACATTCTCTGATGAAAAACTAATGAGTTTTGAAATTGTTCGGTCAGAGTGCTTGTTGTGCTCTCTAAACGAACTGATCTAAACGAACTGAAATGTAAGACGGCTTTGGCTTCATGTTGCAGCGATATGAAAATGGTTAGTCATTTTTAATTATAATGTACTTCTTCATCTTGAGTATTTATGTATAGGGCTTTTCATTCACAGTCATTTGTTTCGAGCTTCTGTCATGTGTCACATAATATTAATATATCTACGTCATACGTTATTGATATATACCAATGATACAAACCAAAGACGTATGGCGTAGATATATTAATATTATGTGACACATGACAGAAGCTCGAAACAAATGACAGTCGATGAAAAGCCCTATTAGTCTTTTAAGTGTGTATTATCAGAGATCACGTGTAAATTGTTTTTATCATTTTAATTTGGTCATTACAGTCCCTTAATCAAAAAATATATTTTTCAGATGTCTGTAGATCTTTTTGTATGCAAAAATTTGTAATAATTATTTGAAATCAATTTGAGGATTATAAGAGTATGGAAATATAATATTATGTGAGAACACAGACTATTATAGCTTTGTCCTATTTTTTATCATTCAATCGTCTTCCTTAAAATGTATAAATATCAAGCAGATAGTTTTCATTGAAATTCAATATATTGGGTCTTATTTGTATGTATTCATTTCTGACTAAAGGTACGATTCCGAAAACGACTGCAGACGGCAACTGCAAACATCAGTTGCAGTTCTCTGCGTTATGGACGTTACTACTTTGCACTATTTATCTGTGTGAGACTGATTCCGACATCTGACTGCAACTGCTGTCCGTCAGAACGTCAGTTGCTAATAATTATGCAAATTAATAGTGTAAAATAATGACGTCTGTCATGGTGACAACTGTAACTGCCGTCTGCAGTCGTTGTCGGAATCGTACCTTTAAAGTGTGGTATAATTATAATAATTATATACAGGGTGAGTTTTTAGTGCGGGATCGGTCGATAACTCCATTATGGTATATAATATCGAAAAAAGTTATTTATAAAAAATGTAGGCAATTATTTTCTCCACGCTTGGAAAATATGTCCATTTCTACAGGGTGATCAGTAACTGCGTGGTATATCAAACATATAATTTTTTAAATGGGACACCCTATATATTTTTTCATATTTATATTCCCCTCATAATTCTTGTTCATATAATATATGGTTTTGCATTACTATACAGAGTATTTAACAAGTTATGACCATTTTTATTTCGAAATCACTAAGAGATTAACACCCTGTATATAAAGAAGTAATTCGTAGACAATAATTTGTTTTTCGTAATAAGATAAACAATATACTGTAGTTTTTAAATTAAGTCCAATTCACATCATTGACGAATATTTGTATACAGGGTGAACTACAAAACCAAATTACGATTTTCTCTATTTTTTAAATGGATCACCGTATATTTTATTTTTCAACATTATGGTATTTAATATACTATTTCATTTTTATATAGCATTCCCTATATCTAAACTGATTACTTTCCGAGATATTTTTAGTTTTCTTCAAATTTCGGGAATACATTCAATTTTTCTAGTAGAAATAAGTTAGTATTGAGTGATAATTAAACAAAATTATTTTTATTAGATAAATAACTAACACAAAATATAAACCATAGCAATATGCAGTGAATATACCAATAAATGTGATATTAAGAAATTATCATATTTCCCTAATATACAAGAATCGTAAAATTCCTACAAAAAAAACTTTGTATTGTATATAATAATATAACAAGATTATTTGTATTCAATAAATAACTTACATGAAACATAAATCAAAACAATATACAACTGATGTGACAGTTTTTAGATTGGTATATCAACAGCATTCTATGCCAATAATTTTTAGTAGAATATTCATTTTTATAAGCACTTTTAAACTACAAAACAAAATTACGATTTTCTCAATTTTTTTTAATAGATCACCCTATATTTTATTTTTTTTTGAAATGTTGTATTTATGATACTCTTTCATTTTTATATAGCATCTCCTATACCTAAACTTATTAGTTTCTGAGATATTTTTAGTTTTCTTCATTTGCCGGGAATACATTCAATTCTTAAAAATATAAATAACTTAACAAATAAGTATTATGTAATAATATAACAAATATTTTCATTCAATAAATAACTAACAAAAAATAATAAACCATAACAAAATTTAATGATTGTACCAATTAATGTGATGTTAAGGATATAAGTCTAAAGTACATGTTGAAAATGACCACTTTCAACTCTATGCAATTTTGTAACCGATATTCAAATGACCGAGCCACATTTCTAACATTTTTGTAAGTCAATATTATTAAAAACTTCTTTTATTCTATTTTTCATATCATCAAGCGTTGTTGGATGCTTCTGGTATACAAGGTTTTTTATATGTGAAATAAAACTTGAAAAAAATCAATTTTGGAAGAACTGGAGCACCGTCGTATAAAAACCTCAACCGTCAAAAAATGTGGACCAATCACATAATCTCTAACAATATCACCTTAAACATTTATAGATCACCTAGTTTGAGTGTTAACAAAGCAGGGATTTCTTGATGCATATTAATGAAATTTAATATGAAAATTATATTATTAATAACTGCGGGTCACAATCTGCAATTAGGAATGTGTTACTAAAAACTTCTTGGCTTAGAATGCTGTTGATATAATAATCTAAAAACTATTAAATTAGTTGTATATTGTTTTGATTTATGTTTTGTGTGAGTTGTTTATTAAATAAAAATAATCTTGTAATTTTTATACACAAAATACCTATATTTTTTTGTAGGAATTGTATGATTCTTGTATATTAGGGAAATATGATAATGCCTTAATATCACATTTATTGATACATTCATTGCATATTGCTATGGTTTATATTTTGTGTTAGTTATTTATTGAATAAAAATAATTTTGTTTAATTATCATTCAATACCAATTTATTTCTACTAGAAAAATTGAATGTATTCCCGAAAGTTGAAGAAAACTAAAAATATCTCCGAAAGTAATAAGTTTAGATATAGGGAATGCTATATAAAAATGAAAGAGTATAATAAATATAATATTTTTGAAAAATAAAATATAGGGTGATCCATTTAAAAAAATAGAGAAAATCGTAATTTGGTTTTGTAGTTCACCCTGTATACAAACATTCGTCAATGATTTCCATTGGACTTAGTTTAAAAACTACAGTATATTGTTTATCTTACTACATAAAACAAATTATTGTCTATGAATTACTTGTTTATATAGAGGGTGTTAATCTCATAGGGATTTCGAAATAAAAATGGTCATAACTTGTTAAATACTCTGTATAGTAATGAAAAACCCAATATTATATGAACAAGAATTATGAGTGGAATATAAATATGAAAAAATATATAGAGTGTCCCATTTAAAAAATTATATGTTTGATATACCACGCTGCTATTGATCACCCTGTAGAAATGGACATATTTTCCAAGCGTGGAGAATATCATTGCCTACATTTTTTCTAAATAACTTTTTTCGATATTCTATACCGTAATGGAATTATCGACCGATCCCGCACTAAAAACTCACCCTGTATATATATAATATTACTTAAATGCATTAAACTTAAGTTTGTTATTAATTGTGACTTAAATGTTTAATTTGTTAATAAATGATTTATTAGTTTATATGTTGTTTCACTTTTGATACAGTAAATAGTTATAATATAAAAAGTGAAAATTCTATGTATGTTATATATGTTGCATTGAGGATATTGTAATTCTATGCATTTTAACGAGCATTCCATCTGGTTTTACTTAAATGGAAAAATTGCAATACTAACAATGCCCATATGAATAATTGAATGGGTCTGCCGAATATCGTTGTGCCACATGGTTTGTTTTTGAGAAGTCAAAGAAAAAGTTTTAATATTGTGATAATGGTGAGTTTATACATTTTAAGGGTTAGTAATACAGTTTTTAAATACAAAATACAAACTGTATTACTCACCTTTAAAATGTATAAACTCACCATTATCACAATGTAAAACTTTTTCTATGACTTCTCAAAAACAAACCATGTGGCGGACCCATTCAATTTTTGTGTATTTCTAAAACCATAAAATGAAAAATAAATCTAAAAAACGACGAAAAATCGACGTAAAAACTACGTTTTTCATATCACGTATTTAAAACGTGATAAAAATGACGTGAATTATGGTGGGACATATTCACGTGATTTTCGACGTCTAAAAACGTAATAAACTGACGTCGTTTGGTGATAATTATGACGTTTTTTCAACGTTTTGTAAACGTTATTTGGTTGCCTGGGGTGTTATTTATAGCCCAGTAAATGAACGTGAAATATGGCGATACCGTGTAATTTTCAGTGTCACCACCGAAGTGGTCAAGTCAATACTTTTCGAGTTACTTGCGAGTAAAAATGTTTATTGTTCAACAAAAAAACCACATTTTCAGGCGGTTTTTCGCAAATAACTCAAAAAGTAAGTAGGTAAATACCCATTTATTCGTTCTTCAAAATCTAAATTCTAAAAAAAAAATTCTAAAAATCGAATATTTCAACGTGAAATAACCAAAAAATGAAACACTTTTCGGGGAAAACTCATTAAAACTTTTTAGTGTTCGTTTATAAAAAATCCACAAGGAAAAAGTTTTCCTGTAGTTGGCTGTATACCATATATTACAAAAAACGACTAAAAACCTTTATAAAAGGTATATTTTTAAAAATCCCCAAAAAGGGCTACATCACAGAACTAGTTTTCGATTGGATGACTAATCACAATCAATGCTTACCTAAAATGCGTATAACCTGATAAGATAATGCAAACTTTTTAAATTTTGACTAACGTTTTAAGAAATGTAGGTTATACTCACGTGATCTAACATGCTAACCACCAAAATACAATATTATAAAAATATATGGGTAAAACCCACGGTTATTAGACTTTATTACGGTTGCCTTGACCGACGGTGGTGGGGAGACTTATATTTTTGACTTTACGTCACAAGAGTACACATTCCCATATTTTTAAATGATTTTCGATCATTGAATGTGTGTTATTGTGTATATATGTGTGTTATTATGAAATAATAAGACAAATAGTCCACATTTTATCTTATACCGGGTGGTGAATCGTAAAAAGGGCCATAGGAAACTCAATGTAAAATTCTAAATTGTTGAATTCTTGCTTCCCTAATTATTTTACATCAAAAGTCATGAGAGAATACTTGTAGAGAATTAAAATCTGTATTAAAATCAAAAGTTAAAATTGTTCTACGATTTAAATACATTCCAAAATTTTGAAAAATATGATATATTTGCCACAATAGGTATGCGTGTAAAAGTTAGGCCACACGTTACTATTTAACTGACAGTGCTCACACCATTGACTGAATAAAAAATCTTTATTATTAATACTTTCTCCGCAACTGAGGGTATCTTATCAAGTGTATTGTTTTTAAACAATAGATGATAAAATAAAAATATTGACAGTTTAAAAATGTGAACATTATTGCATTGTGTGTGGCCTAAGTTTGGGCTGAAAACTAAAATGTATTATATTTTTACAAAATTTTGGAATATGTTTAATTACGTAGACCAATTTTAACAGTTGTTTTCAATACATGCTTTTGATGTAAAATAATTAAGGAAGCTGGAATTCAACAGTTTAGAATTTTACATTGAGTTAATGCAAAATTTTGACGCATGTCAAAATTCTCAATGTGTTTTAATTGTATTCATTTTTTTCGAATCCTGAGAAAACTAATAAATATTTTTGAAAAATTTAAACTCAGAATGAAAGACTACATTATTACCGAGGGCCGAAAGTCCCTGAAAACTTCTATAATGTTTATTTTAATAAGTTACAGGGCTGAAAATAAAAGAGAAGTGTGATATTTAATTTCAAATATTTCATTCAATAGAAACTGCTTGTTTATTCTAAGGGGCTTTCCGCCCTCGGTAATAATGTAATCTTTCATCCTGCGTTTAAATTTTTCTAAAATACTTGGTTTTCTCAGGATTCGGAAAAAATCATATTACGATTCAAATGACAGTACACTCTCGTGACGTAATCTCCCCTTAATGTTCATTGGTTAGTCGATCTAGGCAACCGTAGTAATGTCTAAGAACCGTGGGTAAAACCCTTCAAAATTGATCCGTCATGGAAACATATATAAAATATGTGAACTTAAACATGGATGTTCAAAATATTCCATGTAATATGCTCTAGGTACCATCTGAGCTCTAAATTGACTTGTTCACATGTTGACTGTATGGTGGCGAACGATTACATGACAGAAGTGGCAGTTCCACAGGAAGTTGAAAAATTAACCTGTCAGTTTTGAAGACTCTGGTGTAAAGCTAGTTAAATTAAGAACAGTAACGACAATCACTCCACTGTGATAAATAATCAATTTAAATAAAATAAACTTGATGCTATAGTTATGAAAATGTATTCACGTATGTTGTCAATGGAGGTGGTAGGCAAACCACATTACACAAAAAATAATCGAAAACTAAAATCGATAATAATAAACCCTATTGTGATTAGACCCAGGATTTAGAAAAGCAATTTTGTGTTAATTTAAAGTTATCGAATTTATTTAACTTGTTGGTAGCTGTTGGAATTTGTGTAAGTTCAAGAAAAGGTCACAGTTGGGGTGACTGAAGTGTAAAAATGTCTTAAATAATCTACTAGGGGGATATATCATTAAAAAACAAGCTTAGACTTAGGCGAGTAATTCATAAGGAACCCGCAGGCTACCCGGAACCCTAAGGGTTTGAAACCAAACCATCATAAGATGTAGTTGACAGTAGGGGAAGGAGAGGATGGAATATAAGATGTATATGAGAAAATTAATGAGAATGGAACATGAACGGGACCCAGAAATAAAAATAAGACTTTTTGATTTGGTTTTAGTATAGATGAGTGTTATCAAGTGGTATGTTATGAAAATGGCAGATTGAATAGATGGGGTGAAAATAGTCATATGTAGAATTATGGGGGTGGGTTGTATATAGATGAAAATTTAGATATCTAAATAATATTAGAAAACATAGAAAACAGTATAATAATTTAATATATAAAACTATAGTATAATACTTACTTAAAAATTAAATTATGCAATTATTGCACTTAAACAAATAATTAAAAGCGTAAACGTAAAATTTCGGGCCAACGCTTTTTAAATGTATTAATGTTTTTTCGAATCCTGAGAAAACTAATAAATAAGTATTGTTGAAAAATTTAAACGCAGAATGAAAGCAATTTATACGCAATGTATACATTATACAAAAGTCCCTGAAAACTTCTGTTTACTTTAATCAGTTCCAGGGGTGAAAAAAGAGAAAATTTGGTGTGACTTGTCACTACTGGCGCTCGTGAACTTTTAATTATCCCCTCTACCTACGAGCTCATAGCGGATAGCGTTCGGTACAGAGGCGGCCCTAGCCCATGTAGCGCCCGTGTGCAGTCGATGCCCTGGCGCCCTTTGCTAGACGCGCAGTCAAAATTGACTATTTGAATAGGTACCTACCTAGTACTAGTACATTAGGTACACTCATAATGCAAACAAAAATCCAGATGCAAATAGTTCAATATTAAAAGATGTCGGGAGCCAATTGGTATTCACGGCGTCAGAACAACCTACCCAAATCTGTTAAAAATATTTAATTAAAAATATTTAATTTTTTATCTATGCGGTAAGGTTGAAAATAATACTATAAAGGTACTTTTGCAGAAGAAGGGAGATAAGACAGAATATTACAGACTCCTTAGCCTGCTAAACCACTTATACAAACTCTTTACAATAGTAGTGACATCAAGAGTAGAAAAGAAGCTAGATTTTTACCAGCCAAAAGAACAAACTGGATTTAGCACAAACTTTGGAACAAACGACCATCTGCAGGCAGTAAAGTTACTAATTGAAAGGTCAATGGAATATAATCAGCCAGTCAGTTAATGGAATATAAGCCCTTGCCCTAGCTTTCGTATATTTCATAAAGCCTTTAACACGATAAAGCTGGATAGCATTTTAAAAACTATAAATGAATGCAGCATTGACTATCGTTATTGTACAATCATCTATAATATTTATAAAGAGGCAAAAACGAGTGTTAAGATACATGATAAAACCAAACATAGAACGCGGCGTAAGACAAAGCGACACACTCTCGCCAAAACTATTCATAACTATTCTGGAATATGCCTTTAAGATCCTTAACTGTGACAATAAAGGGATCACAATAGATGGAGAAAAGTTAAATTATATTCGTTTTGCAGATGACATAGTCCTTATAACTGATGACCTAGGAGAAGTAAAGGAAATGCTATATGAGTTAGACGCTATCTTCTGGAAAATAGGCCTGAAAATGAACTTTACTAAAACTAAATTTATGACTAATCTGATTTCTAGCGGACAGCTACGTGAACAGGAAGTAGAGCTAGTGGAAAAGTAAATTTACTTAATTCATGAAATTAGAATTGGCAGATATATTCAAACATGCGAAATAAAAAGATTAACTCTTGCTTGGGCAGCTTACGGAGCGCTGAGAGACATATTTAAGAGCAGTATACCAATCAGTTTAAAAAGACAAGTGTTTAATCAATGTGTGCTACCGGTAATGACATATGTAGCAGAGACACTGACTCTAACCAAGGCGACAGCGTCGAAAATGAGGGTTTGCTCAAAAGCGTATGGAAAGATCCATGCTGGGCGTGGATAAAATAACCCTACGGGATAAAATAAGAAATGAAGATCTGAGACAAAGAACCGGTTATAGACCGGGATCACAGACATATATATATAACGTGTCACCAAGCTTAAATGGAACTGGGCAGGACACGTCGCCAGGCAAAAGGACTTAAGATGGACACAAAAGCTAATGGAATGTAGACCAAGAGAAGATAAAAGCTGTTGAGGAAGGCTGCCTACGCGATGGACATATGATATCAGGCGGATTAGTAAAAACTGGCAACATTCAGCACAAAACCGTGAAGTATGGAAACAATTGGGGATACCTATGTCCAGCAGTGGACGTAAATTGGTTGGATGATGATGAAGGTTGAAAATTGGTTGAGGAAATTTGACAGGTTTGACTACACGAGTAAATAGTACTTTTACGAAGGAATTGGTTATAGATGAATAAAAAACCAACTTTGTACTTATTTAAAAAATAATAATTTATTAACGAATTATTACAGAATGCACATACTATAACATAATAATTATGAAAAAAAATACTTTTCGTGCTTTTGTATTAGCAAAATCTTGAATAATATCACTTAATTCAACGCCTTTGAAAATGCCCGGAAAATCCCAAGCAATTTGACCTTTATAGGTTTCACAACCGATTTCGGAATCATTGTCGGTATGTCTGCAAACGAATCGAAAGATTGCCGCTCGTCCGTTGGACGGACAGCCGGGCGGGCGGCAATCTATAAATCGTGCTTAAGTGCCCATATAATTTTTCATTTATCGTTTTAAAGCATATTTTATGTTGAATAAAGTAAAGGACCCGCCCTTTGGCGCTCGGCGCCCCCAACATCCCGGCGCCCGTGTGCACCGCACACCAAGGGCGGTCATATATCTTAATTCAGGGGGGGGCCATTTTGTACAATTAGATATTAGCTCTCAATTTCAATACAGACACAAAACGCAGAATGGGATGTTTTATATATTGAAAAGAGAAAATAACAATAACTCGAATGAAATGAAATTATAAACAAAAAACTAATACTCTACATGACGAACTCTATGTTTCGGCTCACTCCACTTTTAGCGAAACGTTCTATTATATTGTCTTCGTTAATAACAATGTCCTTGTGGACATGCATTAGTGCAAGGCCAGTTAACCGTTCTTCACCCATATTGGCCCTCAGCCAACTCTTAAGTCTTCTCAGTCCTGAAAAACTCCTCTCTGCAGATGCAACACTTACTGGAAGAGTACACAATATTTTTAAAATTTTATTAATGATTGGATACATCATTTCATCACATTGTATGAGAGCATTTAGATCATCGCTCGGAATTTCCGATTCTTTGCTGTGTTTCCATCTCATTTTCCATAAATGTAGCTCTGCAATAAAAGTTGACTTCAGCACGTCTCTAACTGTCTCAAACAAACTTCCATATTTTGCAATCAAAATTTCTACGGCGGAATGGATGTCATCTTCATTTGAATGAATTAATATAGCAGGAACACATATTTGCAGATTAAATACATCCATGGTTTCTTGCTGGAAACGACACTCAATGTCGGAAATGATACTTTCAAGTAAAGGAATATATATCGTTATTCGAAAGTATTCTGTGGAGGAATGAATATCTGGATTAGGTCGATTTTTCATGAATTTATTCACTCTTGGAATACATAAATCTATATTCAAATTTTCTAGACATGGCATTATTTCTTTAAGCAAAGCATTGAAATTTGTTTCTGCATTGTTGCGTTTGTCTTTCAAAACAAGCAGCGTATTTAGAACAGCATTCTGTGTAGAGCTTATAGCCACATTTTTTGTTGCAATAATTTGCTCAGAGGTAACGTTATTGCGAGTACTTCATTTAGACAAAACAAAGTGATAATAAAGCTGCAATTTGATGAGATCGCAAGTATATGCGTCCTAGCTTTACTGGAAGATTCTCTTTCGTTCCATTCGGAAATCAAATTCAAAGCTTGCAAAATTTTTTCAATCGATGCTTTAAACTGCAGAACGGAGTCGTGCCGTTCTACCCATCGCGTTTCACACAATCCAGAGAGCTGATCACCCAATGTTTGTTTGAGGACATAATTGCGTTTAGAAGAGGCTTTGAAAAAAGATATTATTTCCTTCATTACCCCTACAGCATTTCTCACACATTGAACGTTTGATGATTTCAACAAACTCAAATTTAAAGCATGATTGAAACATGGACATCGTACAGCTATATTCATTTCTTTTTGAATTTCTTGGACGGCTCCTTGTTGTTTTGATGTCATTACGCTGCATCCGTCTGTACAAATTCCTACACAATTTTCCAATGGTAAACGAAATTTTTGAACTTGTTTTATCACTGATTTTCCTAAAATAGTACCATTCAAAACCGGTTCCAACGTATCGGGACTGAGCTCATAGTTCTCAGAATGACAATCTATGAATGACACAAAATCCTCCCGCACGTTGTTACCTTCTAAGTATCTAATAACAATCGACATTTGGGAAACATGTGCTATGTCAGTAGTTTCGTCAAACATAATGCTGTAATATTTAGCATCACTAATTTTTTTCAGGATAACAGACAAAATTTCGTCTTTACAACATTCAATCAACTCATTTTGCGTTCTTTTGCTAATATATGTGGCACGTGACGACGTGTTTCTTAAATGCTCTTCTAAAGTTTTGTCTCCTGCTTCGATTCTGAATCGAAGAAGCTCTCGGAAGTTTCCCTCATTATTTGTCACATTGCTTTCTTCTAACAATGGCCCGTCATCTCTATGGCCACGGAAAGGTATACATTGTTTGGCTAAAAAAATTATAGATCGAATGATTGGTTTGAGCCGATTTCGATTATCCTCTATCTGCCTGGCTCGAGCACTATCTATCAAATTTCTTATATCTAAAGATCGGTTTTCGTAACATTTTATAAAATTATCGCTCGATAAAACCGCTTCAATGTGATATCGATTTGTATTATGTTTATCTAGCACACCATCCATTCCAAATAATTTTGAAAATTTTGTAACTGGTGTGGTAACCAAACTTTGCAAACTTGTTGCTTTATTTTTACCACCTGAATTTGCGAAGATAGCACAGTGCTTACAAAAAAGTCCTTTCTTCAAGTCCGAAAACGCAACCCAGTTATATTTTTGGAGATGATCGTATCTCAAGTACCGCTTAACTAACTTGTTATTTTTGTTATGTTCAGAAAATGGAAATGAGTAGTTTTTTTCCGGAACCCACGTATTTTTCAAATAATTATATTTTTGAAAGTCTCCCAAACCACTCAAACCATCAACAACTCGACCAATGTCGTAGTTACTAACTTCATTGGACTTTTCTACAGCGACTTGCTTTAGAGTATTTTCATTATTAACTGATGTTTGTAATGTTGATACTGTTGTAAGTCGTTCTGGCACTACGAGATTCTGTTGAGAAGACGATGAGGAAGATGACCGGGATGACCCATTATCACCCACATCTTTAATTACTTTCTTCGGAACAACAGAAAAATACGAATTTAACGTATTCGTATTGTTTGCCCTCTTCATTTTCTGAAAAAAAAAAGAACATTTGTGATTCCGGCCAAACGAGAGATGGATATGCCCAGGTTTTTTAATTTGAGCCTAATAATAATTTGCAGTCACTTTTCGTTCAAATCGGAATCTATTAACTTTTGTATTTCGAAATAGCATCCTATATAGCGAACATCTGCGCTGGACGAGAGAAAACTGCAGAGTATTATGTACTCATTGCTGATGTATTCGTTCCGTTAGCAAACAGAAAATTATTCCTAACCTATCTATGGATTTTTACTCACCTGTCACCCTGGAATAAAATGATGATTACAATCCGGCAATATATATAGTGCACTGCACCTATGTCACCTCTATAACTACGATACGATAGTGTATATCGGGTAGACGATAGATACTTCAGAACGTTCAAATTTCTACACAATACACAACGATATAACTTCCATAAAAAATATGTACATAGGCATTCTTATGTTTCTGTTTCTACACTGGACGTCGCCGGTGTCGGGATTCGCGCGGGAGGCGATGCACTTGCATTGGCGTAACCAGAGTTGAAGAGACAGGCATTATGATTAATTATCATTATTACAGATTGCAGTATCTAGGTATTTCAAAATCCGTATGTGAATCCATTCAAAATAATTAATTTACAGAGTAAATAATTTAAAATATATTAACATAACATTATCCTGTGTTACTAGACAAGTTTATTTAAGGTGCATTGCCACCTATGGGAGGGGCCATGGCCCCCATGGCCCCCCCTTATGACCGCCCTTGCCGCACACCCTGCACAATAGGTAAAGCCGCCTCTGGTTCGGTAGCATAGTCAGTATTATCAGTACTGGAAATCTCCCGAATATTGAAATAAGTACCTACTTAGGTACCTACTGATATGAAAACATTTATTTTATCGAGACGCCACTGCCAACGTTTCTCTAAATAATTATTGTAAATATCATAATCATAATTGATTACGGTATACGATTCCGTGATTTTTTTTATCTACTATTGTATCACGTGATTATTATTATAATAAAAAAATTGAAGTTGTAGATTATATATTTTAAAGATTACATTAATGTTTTCAGTTCTAATGGCTGGAAATTCAATTGACGGATTGCCCCATTTTGCTCGAGGTGAAGTGGTAAGGGGCTTCGGTCGTGGATCCAAAGAGCTAGGATGCCCAACGGCAAATTTACCACTAGAAGTTGTCAAAAACCTGCCGGAAAAAATTGAGACTGGTGTATATTGTGGATTCGCTTCTGTTGAGGGTGGTCAAGTTCATAAGATGGTGATGAGTGTCGGTTGGAACCCGTTTTACAACAACGAAACGAAAACCGTAGAAGTTCATATAATGCATAAATTTGATTCGGATTTTTATGGAAAGGATGTGCGTATTGTCATTTTGGATTATCTTAGACAGGAGAAGAATTTTGAATCATTGGATGCACTTAACGAAGCAATAAAAAGTGATATTAGACAAGCTAAAGAAAAGTTAGAGTTACCGGAGTTTAGCCAATACAAAACGCATCAGTTTTTTACAGGTCCGTAATAAATATTCAGAATAGTAAGTAACGATTGTTTTATTTTTCCAATTGCTTATCCATAAAAGTGAATTCAAATAGATAAAAATATATTTTTCTGCGACCATTTAATAACATGCTCATTATTGACTATTTTTGAATAGATAATGACACCCATTACTTTACCTGTGAGTGTGCTGTGATATGAGTAATACAGATGATTCCAAACCGTTTTTTCAGTGCTTCATTAATTTTGACGTCACATAGGATTTTAAGAATGTCGCAAATAATTATATGACATTTTAGTTAAATCTGACAGTTGTCAGAATATTTATATAAACATTAATATTTATACAAATATTTGCCATGATATTAATAGTTAAAATATTTTAATGTAAAAATAAATAAATATAAAATCAAATTTCACTATACAATATCCGAATATACCAATGGCATAAAATATTTATATTTACATCGCTGAAAAATCCTAACCTAGAAGTTACAATTAGACCAATCAAGTTAGTAAAAAATAAGCCGTTTTTCGACATAATTGAAAAGACGAGGTTTGAAAGTTGAAATGTGTAGTATGAGATATTACAAAAAGGCTACCATCTTGGGATTCATCAATTTTTCAGTGGAACATTTTTTAAATAAACAATCAAAACGTCAAACTTAGTTTTTTGCTCATAACTTAAAAACTTGTTTATTTAGAAATTAGACGTCCACAGGTAACTTTTTCAGAAAAAAAAAAGATACATCGAATGAGATACACCAAATTAAAATCGGTTAATAAACAAAAAAGTTATTGCAAAACGGACGACAAAATCACTGTTTTTGAATATTGTTAATAACAATTTTATTGTTCATTAAAATATGTTTAAATATACCTAAACTTGAGGGCATTATGGTGTTTGAATGGTGTGCAAAAAATGGTCCAGATCTGTTCAAATAGTTTGTGCAAAATTTAATTTGTTTATAAAATTTTTTGAAAAACGAGCTAATTTCTTTTAGAAGTTGTGTATTTTAACCAGCTTTCAGTATTTTTTATTTCTATTTAATTTGATCTAATTTCTACGAAATTATTGTAATTGTTTATAAGCTTAAAAACTGCTATTTATTAACAAATAATTTTGTGTACGTACATGTAATTTTTTTTACTTTTTTTTTTCATAGGGTATTAGTATACATCTTAACGAAGGAAATGAGCCACGGATTATTGAGATACATTCAGCCATATTAACTGGACCAGCCTAAGAAATTAGCTCGTTTTTCAAAAAAATTTATAAACAAATTCAATTTTACGAAAACTATTTAACATATCTGGACCATTTTTTGCACACCATTCAAACACCATAGTGCCCTCAATTTTGGGTATATTAAAACGTATTTTAACAAACAATAAAATTGTTATTAACTATAATCAAAAACAGTGATTTTGTCATCCGTTTTGCAATAACTTTTTTGTTTATTAACCGATTTTTATTTAGCGTATCTTATTCGATGTATCTTTTTTTTCTAAGAAAGTTACCTGTGGACGTCAAATTTCTAAATAAACAAATTTTTAAGTTATGAGTAAAAAACTAAGTTTGACATTTTGATTGTTTATTTAAAAAATGTTCCACTATAAAATTGATGAATCCAAAGATGGTAGTCTTTTCAACTGTCAAACCTCGTCTTTTCCGTTATGTCTAGTAAAAACCTAACTTGATTGGCCTAAATTGTCATTTTACTATATGATATTGTGAAAATACTGACACGATCGATTACTTTTGTGTCAAATTATCTTTATTCTCATCATTTATTGGTTTTCTATTTAGAGTATTCTAATCGCCAACCAATTATACATCTATAAGTATAAGTCATTTTAATATTCAAATACCCGTCAAGGAATACATAATCTTTTAAGTTCAATGTATAATAATCACAGAAGTACGTTTTTTTCTGTCACTTTCAACTGTAATGCGTTAGAGTAGAGTGAATTCGATATCTGTGACGCACTGAAAAAAGCGTTTGGGATGATCTGTAATTCATTACTCATAGGTTTAATTAAGGCGGGGGGGTATAGTTAATTCTGCGTTTTTTTGCATAATTTTAAAACGTTTTCCCTTGAACGTGGTGGGGTTAAATTAAATCGGTAAAAGGATATCTTAAGGAACAACACTTGAAGATAATTCACTTAAATTTTTGTTGAAAAATATTAAAAAATGAAGCAGTGGCGTCATTTTTAAGTAGACGATCCAAAAAAGAAGATGATTTGCGGTGTACACTATATCTTCGGACAGAATCATTTGAAACATATAAACCAAAAATATTATTTTAGTTTAAGAGTTTCTTGAGGTAGTGACGTCGAGTTTTTATGATTATATTTATTTTTAAATTCATGGTTTAACTTTAAAGTGAAAAAATCTAAAAAAACAAAAAATGTGTGTTTGGTAAAGAGAAAAATGGTAATATAAACAAAAAAATTGTTAAAATAAGCAAAAACTCGACGTCGCTACCTAGTAAAATATCTAAAAAAAAAGTGCAAAATTTCAGAAAGATCGGTGCATTACTTTTTGAGTTATGATGTACACCGCCTCAAAAAAACATGTTTTTCAGAAAAAGCGTTTTAAAAAAAAATGTAGTTTTGTCAATAATACTAAGAAAATTTGGACATCTTGGCTATTAGTGGACCCTAATTTATATCTGTGTAGATTTTGGCATTGGATCCGACCAATGACATTTAAGAGTTGTTATATGTCCTGTTATATGTCAATGGATCCGACCATCACTTGTAACACCGTTGCCGTATCCTCTATTTTTTCATACTATCACGTTACAATTTTTTCTGATATTATACACGAGCGGGACACCCTCAAAAAAGCGCTTAGTTTTCGAGATACTGACCACGGAGGGGTGAATGGTTAATTTTATTCATACTTTATATTTTCGAGGGTGCTGAAAACGAAAATGAGGTTTATTTTGAATTTTATTTGGAGGAACATTGTCAAAATCGCAATTTTAACCTAAAATTAAAAAAAATTAAATCACGTTTTTTGCATTTACCTCGCTACAACTCTGTTCCATTTTAATATTTTTTTTTGAAATTTTTACAGTATATAGCTTTAACATTTCTGAAGACAAAGGTACCTGCTTCAAGTTTTTGTTCTTATCATGATAAAGGTTATGAATTTTTCAAAGAAAAAGGTGCGGATTTGTGCATTGCAAAGTTTAATCGCAAAAGTTGTGTGACGAAGTTTAAAATTTAGCTTTTTAATCACGTTTATTTGAAGTAGAGAGTACAAAGAAGTTTTTTGGTAAGTTTTGATCAAAATGTTTTATAGAAAAAAAAAATAGTGCAACTTTTAATGTCCACATTAGAAATCCCCAACATAACGCTTATTTTTTGAGGTACAGACAATCTAGGTCTAACTTCTCACCTTTAGTACTATCCTTGGATTATAAGCTTTCATTTGACACCACATTTGTCATTCTACCTAGTGTAATGACGGAGAAGTAAACTTTCTTATTCTATTATTCTTGTAGGTACATTTAACATTGATTGAAATTATGAAAGAAATGGCATGGCAACACTGTGACGCACAAACATAAGATCCAGCTGTGCGTTACATAGGGTGCACTTATAGCCAAGATGTCCGAAAATTTTTGTATATATCCATATCTCCGTCAATTTTGCTCAGATTAACTTGAAATTTTAATGGTATACTCTTGAAAATATTTACAATCGAATAAGCCAATAAAAAAAATCAAAAAAATAATCAAAAATACTATACCCCCCCCTTAATCAAGTGATGCATGCCTAGTGACATCTATGTGGCAGATATTAAGAGCACACCCTTTTTCGAAAGCTTTCGCAACAGTGAGTCGGCAATATATTTGACATTAACTAAGATGAAGGCTAATTGTGACAATATATTCATAGGAGCGCTAAATGGAAGTATGTAATAAAAAACAATTGTATTATAAGTAAATAAATATTTATAAAAATAAACCAAAATAAATGAAAATTTTATTAAAAGCGTGTAGGTATTTTGGTTTTTTATTTCTGGGTTGACACGGTGCGATTTTCTTAAAACTAAGAAACTTTGGCTATCACGCGTTTACACAAGTTCCAAGGCTCCCCACAAAGCGCACTCTCGGAAGGTGAAGGTAGTTTCAGTTTGGCGCGATAAGTAATAGGGTGTACAGAGCGTTTTGTAGTTTTTTTTACACTCATGAGTAAATTTTTATTATCATACATTTTTGGTTCTAGAATCCCATTTTTCAAGATAATAATTCGTTCTTTGTTTTTATTGAAGATTGGAACTACTACTAGAAAATACAATCATTATATTTTCCAAAAACTAATTACTATAGAGTCGATCACCATAAATATCCAAAATTGTTCTCTGGGGCTGGTCAACCTTCCCCGAGCATAAATATCTGGGCTGCTTTATCCATTAGGCAATATAGGCAGTTGTCTAGGGCGGCATATTATGAGAGGCAGGGCCGGACTGGCTCATGAAAAAGGCACCAACCCAAATTCTAAAAAAGGCGCCAACCTAATATCTAAACAAAGGCGCCACACCCCGCTCCTAAGATTTTACATCAAACTTTTTATGCAAAGTAAATCAATATTACTCGTGAATTTTTTTAAGTTTAATTTTAATTTAACTCCATGAAGTAATTTACTATTTTTATTGGGAATAGTAAATTATATTAAGATGCCACAAAAATATAGCTTCAGTATCCCTTTTAGTCCGGAGACATTGGAGTGAGTCATCAGTGGTGGTGCAGCTGGAACAAACTATGAATGAATGAGATGATATGGAACATCATCAACTACATCAACATCAGTAGTGAAGGAAACAAAAGGCAAGTAGGAAAAGAAGAAGGAGGAAACTATAATCTTCGGAAGAAGAGCGTCTTCGGTTAGAAGATATTCGGTCAGGGGTAGGGACCTGACCAAGACGGATGTTCCAGGGGAGGCAACCTTGCAAAGGAGCTCCTCACTTGGGGAAAAAGATCTAGAGAGAAGGAGGAGAACTCCGACATAAGACTATGGTAAGAGCAATGGAGAAACGAGAGTTACAAATAATTTAGTGAGATTAATGTCTGACCATACAAACACGAAGGTCGAGATCAAGAATAATCTATAAACCGTAAGAGTGTCACCGAAGATATGGAGAGCGCTTTCAGGCAAGTCACCCTCGGCAGCATTGAGAAACGAGATAGAAAGTGGAGAAAACCGGCGAGGAAGGAAGGACTAAGGAGACGGCAAGTATGTCCACACCGATGGATTTCGAAAGTTCTTCCCTGAAAAACTTAGTGAAAGAGAGATAGAAATGATCGCAACGGTCCCGAACTCAGGTGAAAAAGGCTTTGAACAAATAAACGACATTATAATAAAGTCGATGGGAAGAAAATTTCTATATGCGGTCGCCAAACCGGGAAGAGAGAATAAATCAGCAGGCGACTTAGTAGTGGTCATGGAACAAGGACTTTCCGGTGAGGGGGAAAGGTACCATGACCTGATAAGGGAAAAACCGGTAGTATGTGCAGGAGGTACATACAGCCCAGGAGAGGTGAAGTACCTTTAACTTAATACTATGACCACAATTACAAGAAAGGGTCAGGAGGAAGAGAACAGGGGAAATCGTCAGACTATTTTCATGGTTTCTGTAGAGAAATGGGTGACAGGGATAAGAGACTACTGGCAATTCTTTTGAAATTGAGGGAAGACATGGAGACACTGGAGATCAAAGTAATTATGTTATCATAGCCCCCATTACTCTTAATAATGGGGGGCTATAGAAGTAGGAACATCAGGCAAATCCTGAAAGTAATCTTCATGGGTATGGACATCCACCTCTCTGAAGAGTACGAACGCGGGGACGCAGAAATTGATTGTAAAGGGAGGTGGAAAATCCTACGCTGAGTTGCTAATTAAGGGTAGCGCAGACACGAGGAAGGAGGGGATTAGCGTCAAAAACGCTAAGAAGACTAGGGGCGGGGACCTCAACCTCAAAGTGCTAGAAAAAGAACAAGCCGGGCACCTGAAGAAGACTATCGTGGCCCGCACGGAGGGAAACCCAGTAGAAGATGTCCGGAGCTATCAGGACCAGGTGAAAATATTTTATATAGACGGAGATGTCACAAAGGAAGAAATCCTGAAGATGGTTTGGAGGTATTCCGGCAGCAGGAAACCTAACGACGTCTCTATGGGAAAATGGAGAAGGCAATACAACCGTTACAGTCGGAATCGCAGCAGCCAAGAAGGCGCTGAAAAGAGAACATATACCCATTGGCCGGAAGTCGTGCAAGATACGAGAGAGTCTGCATGTGCCTCAGCGGTGCCTCAGATGCCTGCAATTCGGACATAGTAAAACCGACTGCAAGGGAAAAAACAAATCGGACTCCTGCTACCCACAAGGCAAGGGGGCACTAGTCACGAGATTAAAGTAGTGAGGCGACTTTCTGCTTTACGTGTAAAGTCCGGTCACAGAGCCGACAGCTTACAATTCTCGGAGTATAAAAAACTGATCCTGGAAAAGCGGGGCCTCAAGAGAGACCCTGCCACAAGGGACGAAGAAAGGGTGGATGAAAGCGCCTAGGATCAGGAATCAGACAAAAACCATCTAATACGAAGTTCCTTCAAATAAATGTGGGAAGGGCGAGGACCGCTCACGATGTTGCAGAAACACTTGCACGAAGATAAAGTTGTGACGTGATCCTCTTTTAGGAGTCCAATGTAAAGTTGGTCTCTCGACAAAGAATCATTAAACATAGGAGATCTGATGGGACAGGGAAAACCCTATCAGAATGGATCCACGCCACAGGGATTACTTTGCTAAATGACGGTAAGGCACCTACGTTTGTGAGAGATAATAGTGAATCCTTTCTGAACATCTCACTGGTTTCAACGTCACTTTTAAATAGGGTCATAAGCTAAACTGTTTTGGAAGAAGAATCGCTCAGCTTACATAAATATGTGAGTTTTGAAATAACGAACAAAAAGAAGAAACAGGAAGATAGAGATATCGATCGAAAGAGACTTTTAAATGAGGAGGTTTTTATGGATTCTTTTGGCTTGATTGGTCCGAGATGCGAGGATGTAAGTAAGTTGATCGAGGATCTAAATGCCACATCACAGTTGGCTTATGTGAAGTCAAATGGGAGGCATGAAAGGAAACAACCATACTGGTGGAATGAGCTGCATAAATATCTGAGGACAAATTGTATTAGAGTAAGAAGGGTACAACAAAATTCAACTCGTATTAGGTATCAGATAAGCTTTAAAGGTAGCAGATTAGATCAAGAATGCCTGATATGAGTTGAACGAGTTGAATTTTGTTGTACCCACTGGTCTTATTATGTAGCACTCTAGGGCGCAACAATCTTATATGTATAATGTAGAAGTAAAAATTGACTTCGAGGGCGCCGCTCGTTGCATCTAAGCTATTTATTAAAATAGAATCAGCGGGGATTAATACCTACGAAAGGTGCCTGAATCGCAAAAATGGTCTTCGAGGGCGGCGCGCATCGCATCTAAGCTATTTGATTATCTGATACTTGATACATGTTGACAAGTTGTATTTTTTTATTGTCTGGCTTCATTATTTAGGATTCTGGGGCGCAACAATCCAGTATGTATACCGTAGTTATGGAGCGCAGAAAAATTCACCTGTATAATTTAGGCCAATTGTGGGATGTAACATGTAACACACTTTATATTAGATATCAGATAATCAAATAGCTTAGATGCGAGACGCAGTGCCCTCGAAGACCATTTTTACAATTTGAGCGCTTTTCGTAGGTATAAATATCCGTTATTTCTATTATATTAGAAACAGCGGAAATTGATACCTATATGTCTTCGAGGGCGTCGATAAAAATTTTCTTTGAGGGCGCCGCTCGTTGAATCTAAGCTATTTATTAAAATAGAATCAGCGGAGATTGATAGCTACCAAAGGCGCCTGAATCGAAAAAATTGTCTTCGAGGGCGCCGCGTCTAAGCTTTTTATTATAATGGAAACAGCGGAAATTGATATCTACGAAAGGCGCCCGAATCGTAAAAATTGTCTTCGAGGGCGCCGCTCGTTGCATCCAAGCTATTATTATAAAAAGAACAGCGGATATTGATACCTACGAAAGGTGCCCGAATCGTAAAAATCGTCTTCGAGGGCGCCGCGTCTAAGCTATTTATTATAATACACACGGCGGAAATTACCTACGAATGGCGCCCGAATCATAAAAATTGTCTTCGAGGGCGCCGCTCGTTGCATCCAAGCTATTTATTATAAAAAACAGCGGATATTGATACCTACGAAAGGTGCCCGAATCGTAAAAATCGTCTTCGAGGGCGCCGCGTCTAAGCTATTTATTATAATACACACAGCGGAAATTACGTACGAAAGGCGCCCTAGTTGCATCCAATCTATTATAAAAGAAACAGCGGATATTGATACTTATGAAAGGCGCCCGAATAGTAAAAATAGTCTTCGAGGGCGCCGTCCGTCGTAGCTAAGCTATTTAATTATCTGATGCCTGCTACAAGCTGTCTTTTGTTGTACCGACTGGCTTTATTATGTAGGATTCTGATTACTGAGGCATGTAAAAACATTTTTTAGGGGAATGGTAACTGCATCATCTTTGTGTAAAGGTTCAAAAGAAAAATTTTCCGGTTTAATTTTTTTATGGACAGATAGGTACTAACGAAGGCAAAAGGTGCACCGGCCCGAGGGTCGGTGGGCCGGCGGGCCAGTCCGGGCCTTATGAGAGGGCGGCGCAAATACTGTACAAAAAATATTTGTAGTATATAAAAATTATCGATCTTGGTTCTGTCATTAAAGAGTATGAAGCTCTTTCAAATTACTTTACCGCAAGAAAGCCAAAAAATTGTGCCCAAATATAACATATAAAGAAATAAGAAAGAGAAAAAGAAAAATTCAATTTGACGAGGGGGCCGATGATGAACTAAACTTTTCAGCTAGTGATGAGATGAAAATCCACACATTCTATATTATAATCGACACTCTGATAAGAGACCTGAATAGACGTCTGGAATATTATCGACTGATTTATTAACGTTTTCGTGTTATTAACAGATTTGCCAAAATTAAGCAATGAAGAAATTATTAAAGAAGCTGAAAATCCGGTACAAAATAAAGACGACCAAGATACATCATTCATGCATGAATGCATTTTGATACCACAATAAAATCACCAATTGACATATCTTAATATACTTATAAAGTGAGTTTGCAGTGCAGTCACTGAAGGTGGATATGAGCTATTACCTCCGATTTCGTTCAACCTCCATCGATTTGCATGAAAATTGGTGAGTGGTTAGAGGATATCTCAAGGAACAAAGGTGACATGGTGTCAACTTGCGCTTTTACCCTGGGGGTGGAAGCCACCCCTTCTCGGGAGTGAAAATTATTTTATTAAAATATCCCCAGAATTAGATAGAGGGGCAAATTCTAAGCAAAGTTTGCTACATAAAGTTATTAAAATAAATCAAAACTTTTTGAGTTTTAAAGATCAAAGATTTTAATTTTTTGTGAGAAAAATGCATGTTGTTTTTAACCGATTTTTCATAAATCACTCAAAAATTATAAGATTTTAAAAAAGGTTATTACTACCAAAATTGGATCTAATAAAAAATGAAATAAACTCCTTACTGAAAAGACCTTTTAATGTTTAAGGACCTTTTAAAAAAGGTTATTACTACCAAAATTGGATCTAATAAAAAATGAAATAAACTCCTTACTGAAAAGACCTTTTAATGTTAACTATTTAAAAGTGAGTTATAGGTAATTAAATGTATATTTTTTCGGCGAGTACCCAAATCTAAGTATTCAAGTTTAAATAACGGAAAAATTATGCATTTTATAACATAACCTTATTAAACATTAATTTGTCAAAGTACTTAGAAATATCTATTAAATGAGCCCCGACCAAGTTGATAGCATTAAAATTTATGCACCAAATATTTTTCAAAATTTATCTTTTAAGAATTTTACCAAAAAAATTATTGTTTTTTTTTTAATAACTCCGTTAATTTTTACGATATCAAGTTTGCCTTAACACCATTTAAAAGTTAATTTTATTGACTATTAAACCACGTTGAATTTAATCTTTTAAATACCTTACTTATTTAAAAATAAAAGGTTAAATGGCCCCGGTTACATGGTTCTCGCAGCAAAATTTAAGATTTAAACGTTTCTATCTCGGTCATTTTTTACCCTATAGTTTATACCCTATGGTTTTATATAGTTATATAAAGTTAAAGTATTTAATACAGAGAAAACTAAAATTTGGTTATACACATATCACGTTTAACGTATATTGAGTATATTTGGAATTATTATCAAAAGAAAATGAAAATTACGATAATTTTAAAAATTCTGATTTTTTAAATTACCTATATATTTTTAATATGCATTCTAAACCAGTCAAAATTGTTGGAATCATTACTTATGCTAATATAAAGACATTCTTCTAAGGCTTACTATAAATTTTAATTTTTGTGGAAATGGCGTATGTTTTATTTTTCACTTTTTCCTAAAAAGTTCTAAAGGGTTTTCTTATTTTCATCATAACTTGCTTAATTGTGATGATATTGACTTCTACTGGAGCTCATTTGATAGGTACTCCGAAGTACTTTGACAAGTGTTTAGTAGGTATATTTTATAAAATGCATCTTTTCCCGTTATTTAACCATTCAATGAACCATAACTCACTTTTAATTAACATTAGTTTAGTTCTATAAGCAAGGAGTGTATTCAGCATTTTATTATCTTCAATTTTGATAATAATAACTTTTTTGTAAAACTTTATAGTTATTGAGTTCTACGTGAAAAACAGCTTTAAAATATGCATTTTTTTACAATCAACTATTTTCAATGGGAAATAGTTGATTATAAAAATGCCACAAGGAAATAGCTTCAGAACAGCAATTTTTTACGAAAAAATAAAATCTTTGATCTTTAATAACTCAAAAAGTATTGATTTATGTTAATAACTTTATATATCAAATTTTGCTTAGAATTTGTCTCACTATCGATTTATGGAATTATTAAAAAAAATAATTTTCATCCTCGAGAAGGGGTGGCATTCACCACCGCGGTAAAAGCGCAAGTTGGCATCATGTCACCTTTGTTCCTTGAGGTATCCTCTAATAACTACTCACCAATTTTCATGAAAATTGATGGAGGTTCAACGATATCGGAGGTGAAAACCTTCAGTGACTGCACTAAGTGGATTGAAAGATATTTTTCCTAATTTTGACATTGCTTTGCACATTTACTTGTGCATCCCAAGTAGGTATGGACACAAGCTCGAGCTTAGCTCGGCTCGGCTCGAGGCTCGGCTCGTTTGACGAGCCGAGCTTCGAGCTCAAGCCTGTTTGTTTCTTGCGAGCCGAGCCAAATTTTTTTCGAGCCGAGCCGAGCTGAATTGGAAACGAGCCGAGCTTTCCTTAACGAGCTTGTCAATATTTTAGCTAATACTCTAATATTTTTTCTATTTATTTTTGATACCACTGATACTTTTGTTTGAGAATAAGTAATTTAGACGACAAATATGTATTTGCAATATACAGTGTGTCCGTAATGTATTAAATAAATGGGATATTTCCTAACCTAAAAGTCTTTTGAAAAAAATCTAAAACACGTCGATTTTTAATTTTAATGATCTACATTTTACAACCAAATTTAATTACACAGAGTGATACACATAAAGGTGATGGTGATGACGCCATCGGATTTTTTGTAAATATAACAGCTTCATACACAATACCTGCAAAAGGTAAATATGTGGGCTAACAATTATCGGACCCTACTTTTCAAAGGTAATTGAAACGAGTCGCATAACATCAGTCTTTAACGGGGTATCTCGCACCTACTTTAATTTATTTATTTCCCAGTAGAATTAATCCTGGAGGTTTTGATGAAAGTTTATGGTTTCAACAGGATATTGCGCCTCCGCATTATGCTGTAGATGTTCCAAGGTACGTAGACGAAATTTTTCCGAACAGGTGGATTGGAAGACGTGGGAGTGTGAAAATTTAAGATAAAGTCATGTATCAATTACTGGATTACTTTCAAATTCTTAGATTAATAATTTGAAATCAATAAAATTTATTTTCATAGCGCATATCTTTGAAATTCTGTCCGTTAGACCCCAAGTATCATACCTTTTTAACATCAACTCATTTTTATCGATCTAAAAATGTCACAACGTAGGTACAGAGTGTACATTTACCTCATACATATCAGCTTAATGTATATCACCCTGTATAATCAAATTTTATGGTAGAAGGTAGAACATTAAAATTAAAACTCCACGAATTCCAGATATTTTTAAAAAGGATTAAGGAAGTATCTAATTTATTACATATTTTACGGACACTCTGTATAAATTCCTTTTTAAATAATATTCTTGCATTTCGATTATCCCTAATATCGTCACTAAATATTTGAATAGGATTTATAAAATGCAGTTATGTACTTCTCATTTTTACTATAGTTACTCGGAAGAGGTAAAAATTTTAATGTAGGTAGAATCCCAATTTTATAATCCTCCATAAACTTAAACTGCCTCTTGTAACCTTCTTAAGAATTTGTTTATCAAAAAGACTAACTTCTAGGAATGCGAATATTTACATTTTACCATAACAAAAAAATATGTTCATGGGGTAATATAATCTACCCAAAAATTTGAATCTCTATAATAATTTTATTAAAGGAAAGGTACTACTACCTCGTACCTGCATACTTGAATGGTTTTGGACATAATGATATGAATTTAACAATAGAAATTTACTGTTAATCTGTACAGTTGAATGGTTTATTGTAACTTATTTCTCAGTATAAACTTTGCTAAATCTGTAGGTATTAAGAAAATAATTCCGATTTTAAGAAAACTAGCACGTTTGTATTTTACGGGTAGTAGGAAAGAAATCTAATAGTTATTACAATCTTTTCAGTCTTGAGAAAGAAGTTGAAGTTGCTGTTCGTCCATTTCTGTTTAGGAACCTAATTCCAAATTTTTCGCGTTTTTAAAATGTTTAATTACGATAGTGATGATAGTTTTATGGACACAAATCTTCCTTCTCCAAGTCCAAGTGAAATAGTGAAGTGTCAACTAAGTCGACTGAAAGCGTTAGCGGCGATTATACTCTTGACGAAACTTCGACATTTCGGAGCAAGTTTACATGCTTTTTTGAGTTTAAAATTATTGACAAAATAAACAAATTAGCGACATGCAAATTATGTAACAAACGAAAAATTAAAAGTGAGTTTAAAGTAAAACTTTCCGTTACAACTACTTTAAAAAGGCACTTATTAAGTAAACATCCAAAGGAATATGGTACTATTTTTCCAAAGCTGTCTCAACCTGGAACTAGCAAAGCTGGACCACTTCATAATTTCTTAACAATTAAGGTAAGAACACATTTTACTATTGTAATGTCAATATTCAAAGTATTAACGCCAAAGTTTTCGATGTGCCAAAACAATGCAAATATTCAAAAATAATATTTTATTATTTTTTTGCATGATGTTTCAGTTTTTATTTATTATTGTTGGAAAAAAAAGTGTAATAAAATTTTTTGTTCATAACCAGTTTTTTTGGGAATTTTCTTAATAAAATTTTGGTCGATGTAATAATCTGATAAATATTTGGCATTAAATAATTGCTTAACGTTAAACAATGTTGTCAAACTGAGTAAAATTATAAAATTTTAAGCTGTTAGTTTTCAGTACTAACAATTGCATTAATTATAATGAAAATTAATATACCTACTTAACCTAAAATGCAAATCCGAGATCCATTGTCTAGTCGCAACAGAGGGGGTCCCGTGGGAAAGTTCGAGCTCCCCGTGATTTAATGGTGGTATTATAAGTTTTTTGGGTCGCTGAATCCAATGGAAGTGGTGTGGAAGCCCAAATATGGTCCGTTTAATTGTTATTAACAAATTATGGTAAAATAAGGGCTTTATGAGAAGCCCGGTAAAGAAATTGATAGTATTAAGGTCTTTTTAGATTCTTTGGATAATTCTGAGCAAAAAAGGTCTCTTGTGATATTTGTCTAAAATTAGTTGTTGTCGAGTTATAAGCGATGACCTCTGCCAAACGTCATTTTAAAGAGGAAGGATGAATTTGCATTTTTTTAATATATTTTTGTAAAAAACACTTTTAAACTTTAAAAGGTGATAATTCAATAGTAAATTTAATTTCGAACAATTTTGCTGTAGAAATGTATGTACTAAAAGGGCATAGAACTCATACTATGCACCTTAGTTCATAGGGGTTAATTCACCCCTTTCTCAAAAACGCACCCCTGTAAATGGAAGCACTCCGCGGTTTTTTCATATTTAGAGGTCCATTGACCATATGAAACAAGAAACAATAAAACCCCGTGAACGTTGTAGTTCCTTTTAGCCATCTTATTTTGAACATAATCAATAGCCTAATATATTCTCTTCTATTACATCATCATCATTATACATATTTGCCTTTTTTGTCTTGAGCCACATCAGAATAAATATTCTTTACCGCCATGTCATTCCTAACTTTATCATAACGGCTTCTTCTTCCTCTCTTACTAGCTCCAGGTGCGACACACATTTTCGCTTTTTGGATGAAATGGTACCTTTGCGCATTGTACGCGCCATAACCACCTTAAACTTATCTCATTTTATCTTTAATAATTGGTACCACACCCAAACTCCCTTTTATGTTTTTTACCATGTTTTATCACTTTCATTTTACTTTTATAAAACTTTTCCGTCTGCGACAAGTAATTCTGGCCGTTTTCGTCCATAATTTAGTTTTTAATTACTTCTATTTTTGTGTTGTTTGAAACCAAAGCTTACAAAAGTCTGAAAGGAACCAAAAATTAAAATATAAAACACGTAAAGAACATTTAACACTTAACAACCATTGTCTCCTTATTCTTGCTAATATTCTTGTTGGTTCAATTGCCGTAAAGTTGGTAAAAATAATTTTGTTTACCCGCTGGGCTGCTATAATAATTCTAAACAATTAGATAATTTCTCATTATCTATTACTACTTTTCTCAATGATTCAGTTTTTTAACAATGTAAATGATATTGACTTAAAGAACAAATAAAAGTTATAATTAAAATATTTTATATTTCATAATTTTCTAAAAGACTAGGTCAATTTAATTTGTTTATTTATGGAAAAACCAAAAAAAAAGTTCAAAAAATTCAGCGCCCAATTCGGTAATCCCTTTAGTGTGCAGTTCATTGTACCTACCCAACGACCTCCAATCCTATTTTAACTATTAGCGGGCTCTGGTAATTTAGTGTGAATTCATGTTGGCTGGGAAATAATAAATAGCAAAATAAATACAATAAAATAATAGCTTTATTTTAAAAATAATTCAAATTTACATTCAAATATCAAGTAATTTACACTCGTTTATGTTTATTGCAGAAATCCGTGAATGAACCTAAAGATCAAAACTTTATCGTTGATTGGGTGGCCACTAAATACCTACCTTTTTCGTTTTTTGACGACGAAGCAACAAGGAACTTCTTCGATCAAATCAAACCTGGAATAAACCTGCCTGGACGAAAAGCTTTAAAGAGAATGGTTGTGTCCCGTTTTGAACAGGATCAAAAAAAAGTTATGCATATACTACAACAAAACACATCAAGAATATCTTTTACCATTGATGGTTGGACGGCAATTAATGGAAAATCTTATTATGGGATCACCGCCCACTTTATTGATGACCATTGGCAACTCCAGTCTGTAGTTATCGATTTCTCACCTTCACATGGGCTTCATACTGGGAGAGATATTGCCAAGTTGTTTTATGAATCTTTGCAGAGCTATGGCATCACATCGAAAATTCAAGGCATAACTGTTGACAACACTGCAGCAAATACAACGTTCATGCAGGAGTTAAAAAAGCTTATTCCTTCTTTTGATGACGTTAATCAACATTTTAAATGTGTAGCACATATTCTGAACTTGGCTGTTCAAGATTGCTTAAAATCTCTGAAAATAGAAGAAGACGTAGGAGGGGAGGCTGAAGATGAAGAAAGCAGTAACGTAGATGAAGAGGTTGAGTTCGAACACAACGATGTTCTAGATGAAGATATTCAAACACCAACTAACTGTTTGGATAAAATTCGTTATATATTTAAGAAAATAAAAAAATCTGAAAAATTACGGATCCGTTTTAAAAGTGCGTGCCAAACTGCTGGGGCATCTACACAGATTTCACCTATTCTGGATGTTCCAACAAGATGGAACTCCACTCATGATATGTTGGATGTCGCATTAAAGTTAAAAAAGGGGATCGACTGTCTATGTGCAAGCGACAGTGTCAATAAATTAAACAATTTTCGACTACACCAAAACGAATGGCAGATGTTAGCTTCCGTCTGTAAATTTTTAAAGATGTTTAAAATAGTAAGCGAAAACCTTGGAGGAGACAAATACGCAACGCTTCCATCAGTGATAGTCAGTTTAAATATACTGTTAGACAAAATCGAATTACAATCAAAGTTGCTTGACGATAAACAGAATCGTTCCTGTGTAGATGAACAACTTTTAACTGCATTTCAAAAGGCCAGAGATAAAATTTTAAAACATTACAGACAAACAAATTGGATTTACTGTGCAGTACTTATTTTAGACCCAAGACATAAACTTGAAGCATTTGATAACTCACTTTGGGGAAGGGACTTAAAGAACGAATCGTATTCAGTGTTTAAAAAACTGTTAAAAAAGTATGAAGGAAATCAGCAAGCTGTAGAAAATATAACGCAAAGTACATCTGAATCGTCGGTGGTCATGGAAGTACAAGATGAGCTTGAAATCAATTTCGAAATCTATTATCAATCAAAGGTCATAACAAAACCAAAAGACTTAAGTACTGAATTCTATGACTACATAGCACTCCCGCAAAGTACTGGCAACGAAGATATTTTAAAGTGGTGGCAGGTAAATAAAGGAAGATTTCCTGTTCTTGCTGAAATGGCCAGAGACTTACTAAGTATTCCTGCTACGTCCGTACCATCTGAGCGATTGTTTGCGAAAGCTGGCTTAATTATTCGAAAACAACGCAATAGATTGACTAATGAATCGGCTAAGTGCCTCTTATGTCTAAACTCTTGGGTAGAAAACCCAATTTTGAAAAATGTGTAAAACAATTTTTTTTTAAAATTTTAATCGTTTAAATTAGTTCTAGGTTTAATTTTATTTATTGTTGAAGTAGAGTCGTATATGTATAATTTGGTAAGAATAGAGTTATAATGTTATTTTTAAATATATACCTACACTTTCCTCCTTTCCTCTTGTAAATGATTTTTATTAACAATGTAATTTTTTTTTAAATAGTATCTCCGATATAAAATGTTAATGGAGATACTATGTACCTATTTACAATTGACTGTAAGTGTACAAAAATATTTTTCAGGTGACACAGGTTTTTTAGTTACTTAAATTAAAAAAAAAGAGTTACAACTCATCTGTATTAAGTTTAGTGAAATATTTATTTTATGCGAATCTAGTAATATAAGACAATAAAATACTTGATACTTTTTATTTATATTTTTTATTTATTTATGCAGGCCTTTTAGGTGGTAGGTACTACATTACAATATTACCAATAGTATTATACAGTGTGGCAAAGCCAAATGGAATAAATTCATTATTTCGTGAATGAGCGATTTTGGAAAAAGATCTCAAAACAGGTCGATTTTTATTTTTAAATTACGATTTTTTGGCATATATAATACCTACATATATCATACTAATGACGTCATCCATCTGGGCGTGATGACGTAATCGATTATTTTTTTAAATGGGAATAGGGGTCATGTGCTAGCTCATTTGAAAGGTTATTAAATTCTCTATTCAGTAATATCAATATTAACATAATTATGTATACAGTGTGTACAAAAAAAAATTCGAATTAAATTAATTAACACAAAAAGAAGAATGTATGTAATTTATTTAATTCACAATACATTTTACTGCTGTCAGAAAACATAAAAAATGTTTATTTGACAAATAAACACAGCTTTTCGCTTAAATTAAATGTTCACACTACCAAGAGGCAGGTGAGTGGCATCTTGAACATTGAATTTAAGTGAAAAGCTATGTTTATTTGTCAAATGAACATTCTTTCTGTTTACTGACAGTAGCAAAATGTATTTTGAATTAAATAAATTACATATACATTCTCATTTTTGTGTCAATTAATTTAATTAAAAAAAATTGGACCCCCTGTATATTATGTTAATATTTATATTACTGAATAGAGAATTTCATAACCGTTCAAATGAGCTACTATCATATACGAGTATATGCCAAAAAATTGTAATTTAAAAATAAAAACCGACCTGTTTCGGAATTTTTTTCCAAAAGCGCTTATTCACGAAATAATAAATTTATTCCATTTGGCTTGGCCACACTGTATGTACATATGAATATTGATATTTAAAAAAATGTTTTCATAAAATATGCTGCTTTTTCCTACTCCGATTATTTATGGATTAGTCTGGTCGTATTAGACTTTACTTTTTATTGTTATTTGTATTATTTATTATCACTACACTATACGAAATCCGGGTGTTATCAAACAATTCATCCACTATCTTGTCATAATACTTAATACAAATATGCCATCTTATTTGAAATTTATATTAAACTATCGTAATATATCTACCTATATAGTTTCTCAGCGATAAAACTATTTTCCTGGCTTCCTTTAAATCGGGTTATTTTAAAAAGACTGACATTATTCCAGGACGAACACTAAAATCATACATTATCATAGTTTTTTAAACAGAAATTAAGACAGACTGTGAAATAAACATTTTTAATTTCTCCTATTTGTTCATTAATCTAAGAAAAAAAATATCTCACTCTTCTTGTCTCCTAACGTTACTATGACAGAGTATGTAGCTATTATGTGAAAAGCATTTAGTAAATTTCTTATTATTTCTTATATTTGACTATTATAAGTAAAAAAAATTACTACGAATGTTATATTTTACATTCATTATTATGTTTTTGAGCTCGGCTCGGCTCGGCTCGAACTATTCGAGCCGAGCCGGCACGAGCCACGAGCTCAACCTGCAAGCTCGAAGTTCAAGCCGAGCTTCTATCTCGAGCTCGGCTCGAAATTTCGAGCCGAGCACAAGCTTTTCAAAAGCTCGGCTCGGCTCGGCTCGAGTCCATCCCTAATCCCAAGTGCCAACGTGTCCGCTGAAAGGTCATTTTCGAAAATGTTAAGAATTAAAAATAATTTCTGATCAAGTATGACGCAAGAACGTGAATTTGTCGATTTTGTCAAGAAAAAATTTTTTTTTAAAAGTCTTTTTTCAAAAAAAAGTCTCTGATGTGATCGAACTGGAATGACAATTTTTTCTGTTATAGGTCGTACACCATTTAAATGTTTAAAGGTTTAAATCCATTTATAGTGTTTTTGCAAATGTCTGCAATTTTTTCCGCAAAAATGGTACATAGTTGAAGGGCGGCTACTAGAGAATTGCCTAGGGCGTCTATTGACCTAAACGCGGCTCTGATAAATATAGTTTTATTGATTTGACGTTTTGCTTTAGGAAATGCGTTCTTTTAAAAGGAAGTCCGAAAAAGGTAAAACTACACCAGATATTATGTTAAGAGCAGTTAGTGATATAAAAATATATGGAAAATCCATAACAGGGACTGCCAAAGAGCGAACCTTCAAGTTTTGAAGATCCCACAAAAGTGTCAAACCGATCCAACGAAAAGCTGCAACCAAAGTGTTTGAAGGCACTTGATGCTCATAAAAATATTGAAAGATCTTTGAGCAAACCTGATGAAGGATCGAAGTTGTGCTCAAAGGAACTTGACCCTTCTAAAAGTAATCTTACGACAAAAATCAATGCAAAATCACAAAAAGAACTCTCCTCCGCTGAGTCCGTTCCTTTTGAAACCACTACCAAAAGCAGCAGCTAGAAATCAGGATACAAAATATAAAAGAAGGAAGCGAGAGGCCGTAATTTTAACCGACACTCCAATAAAAAAAGCTTTTGAAGAAGTGTAAAATAATAGTAAAACTCTTAAAGAAAAGCATTTGCCCAGATAAGAAAGCAGCATCAAAGAAACGAAAAAAGAAGAAAATAGCGCTTCATAAAAAAAGTGAATACAATGTAGTAGTTGCAAAAAGTGGGCACACGAATCTTGTGCTAGTGATCCTGAATTTTTTTTATTTGCATAAATTGTAAAAGCGACTAACTATCTGAAATTAAGTTTACTTACATAATATATGTATTTGGCTATGTAGTTTTTATTTAAATCTTTTTCAATAACTAAAAAAACGATTTATCAATCTTATTTTATTTAAAATTTGGTTGCACCTAAAATTAAAAAGAAAGAAAAGATTTTATGCTGTTGGTTTTATACCTAATTTATTATTTGAGTTAAATTTAGATTCTAGAACTTTAAATACACCAGTGTTTTTCATGAATAAAAAGGATTTTGTTTATTATTTTGTTGTTTTGTTACTTTATAATATGGGCGTCAACCAACCCCGTGGCGGGGCTAGTTGGCGCACAGTGACATACATTTTTCTTTCTCAAATTAAACATAAAGTATTGTCTGTACGATGTTTATTTTTACATCTCTTGCGCAAAAGATTAAATTTTCATACATTGAGCAAAAAGTTTTACTAAATCTTTTACTTTAGCATCTATGTACAAAAATGTAAAAAATGCGTCAACCTGCCACGGTCTCTCCTACATAGATAATATATTGAAATTGATTGTCGATCATCAATCCTCTTATGCTTATAATAAGAGTATGGGAGGCGTTGATTTGCTCGACTCGCTAATTGCCTTATACAGAATAACAATTAATTAGGTCCAAAAAGTAGTACCACAAATTCTTGACAGTATTTATGGTTGTTCAAGCATGGCTACGTCGAAGTGCAGTCTCTTCTATATAGACTTTGTTCTATATATAGATATATATATATATATATATATATATATATATATATATATATATATATATATATATATATATATATATATATATATATATATATATATATATATATATATATAAACAAATGAAATAGAGAATGCGGAAAAATCCCCTTACGAACAATTCACACATCCACTACTTCGGGCTGGGAAAAATTTTTTGAATAGAATCAAAGATCCAAACACCAGTTGTTAGAAATGTGTTTCGCCCTCTTCAACCTCTCTGGGCTCATCGGTGAAGATGAGAGGTTGAATATCTTCAGACACATTCCAATCAAAAAACATATATATATATATATATATATATATATATATATATATATATATATATATATATATATATATATATATATATATATATATATATATATATATATATATATATATATATATATATATAACAAAGGAGCACTCGTAAGTGTAGGGTTTTATCGGTCAAGTGGGTGAAAAAAGAGACAAAGAATTCAGCTACTTCATCTATTTATTGAAGACGTTTCGTCTACTGCTCAGTAGACATCATCAGTTCATCTACAAAAAGAGTGGTATAAGAGACAACATCCAAAAGAGAGGTAAACAAGCACTAGCGTTACCTTAAAAAGACATGTAGCAAACGATAAGATGTAAATAGTAAAAAAAACCTTATCCATGAACCAACGTAATGTAAAAGTATATAACATTTAAGTGTATAGTTAATATTTAAAAAACTTTAGTACAGCCAAAGACAAGACCATGTGGTAACAGTCATATATAAAAAACAAGTGGAAAAAAGCCGGCTTGCTTTTTTTGAAGTCAAGAATGAACCAAGAAAAAACCAGATTCACTTCCAAAAACTTAGTAGTATTTAAGCATACTTCATTTTAACTTTAGGTAACATCATTAAATGAGTAGAATGCTAATATGCAACTTTAAAAATTTAAGGTCAAATAGTTACCAGCAGGTCATCCTAGCCCAACCGACACACAAAAGAAAATGGAGTTTGAATTATCAGGTGTAAACTGACATCTCGCCAAGAGGCAGGCAACCTTTAAAAAATTATAACA